>NC_064818.1:63471677-63492517 GCF_023721935.1 Panthera uncia | reverse complement strand
TGTGCGCATGTGTGTGTGTGTATGTATGTAATCTGAAAACTTCTTTTTTAGGATTTAGTTGTCTCTACTGTATCCTGAAGTCTCTTCTGTCTCACCTGCTCGGGAAATGTAAGCCCTGAATTGTAGCTGATTTGAAGTTTAAACAGACTATACCTCAAGTGTAATGGCAACTCCAGTGTTCGTTTACCAGGCCATTAAGCCTGTCATTTCCCAAGGTAGCCTACAGAGCAAAGTTTTATTTAATTGTTCAAGCATAAGAAATAAAATATAATAGGTGCCCTCCTGGTCTGAAGCATTTTCCCCAGACCTTGCCGTCAGTTAACATTTAAGTTATAGAGAAATAAATTCGGTGAGATGGCCCCATGAAGACTGAAGACCACAATCAAATGGTAATACACATATCTCAAAAGGATGATTTCAGGATAAACATGTGGCATGAAAGAATTATTTTTCCTCACGTTTAACTACATATTTTTAAAATATTTGGAGAAAATGGTCATTAAGCTAAAATTACAAAATAAATCCAGATGAACAGGCCCTATTTCTTTGACTCACCTTTTTAGCTATTAAAGTTTCATCTGTAAGACCAGAAATCAGTATAAGTCTAGCACTATCATTACTAGTTTCCAACAATTATCAGTCATTCTCATCAATTGATACAGAGAAAGAAATTTTGTCAGTCAGGTTTATAAGGAATTGCAACTGTGATCACCAATCTTGAGCAAGATTTTGACCTTGCTCTCCTTCAATAATTGGTGATTTTCTAGTTCCTTACAAGAGATGTAATGGAATCCCCACAAGGGTCCTGTATGAAGGACTAACACTTTGGCTTTGTGGAGGACAGATAAGTTTAAAAGGAAGATGTGTTTCTCTATTTTCAAGTACTATAGTTTTTAATTGCAATGTTAGTTAAAGGGATAGATGTTAAAAATTAAATAATGTGCAAAGTCTATAAAGCCACAGATAAACAAGTAAATAAGTCTTAGGAGTTAGGTTGGCAGATCTGGAGGTGGTGGACTGAACAGTGATCACCAACCCTAAGGGGGCAGCAGATGACCATCTCCAGCTAAGTGTTACAGTATTCCAAAGAGAACTCAGAAGAGTTGAAAATCATCAAGTTTGTTTCCGCACTTAAGCAAATAAATGGCTTGCTTTGGCCAATAAAATGTGAGAAGGGATTATTCATGCAGAAGCTTGAAAAACTGCTTGCATGGGTCCGTCTCCTCATTTGGAATCCTGCTACCATGAGTACAAGCCTAGGCTAATCTGCCTGAAAGTGAAAGACCCAAAGAGTAAGGAAATGTATCCCAGATTACCAGCCTGGAGCCAGCTAACTCTCAAATATGAGGAAGTTCAACCAAAATCAGTAGAAACACTTAAGGAGCTGTAGCTGACCAGAGACAACACACACACAGTGAGTCTAGCTGGGCCTGGCATAGACCAGTAGAATTGTTCAATCACCCCACAGACCCATGAGAAATAAATGTTAACTGTTGTTTAACAATGAGGTTTTATTGTTGTTGGTTAGACAGCATTAATGTGGCACTAGATAACTGGTATACCAGTCCATGGAAACTGGTCAGTAAATATTAGATATATATGCTCGTATTTCATTGGTTCTATAATGGTACCATCTTGATATTTCCAGAAGCTGTCTATAGAAGGTTTTTGCCCACTATAGTGCCAAGGTTTTGGCATTGTAACTGCCAACTGGATGATATTGACTATTATATTCCACTGATTCTAAGATGCATCCAGAACTTTGAAGATGTTAAAATGCAAAAATCCTGCTTATTGTAGAAAATTTCACTAAGACTCCTCAGAGTAGTGGTGATTTGTGAGTATAGCTGGAGCCCAGCCCCTCAGATCCAGAGCATGCTGTGGAAATAGAGGTTGTCAGCATGATACGATGTGAAATCAGAACTTCAGGTTAATGGGAACGGGGGACCTGGAGAGTGTGTGGCAAATGATTCCCTCCATTCAAGCATGTCAGTGCTATCATCCTCTATGACCTCCTAGGAGACCAGAGGAGGAGTATTTTCGGTGACTCATGAGTATCCTCTAAACTGCTTAAACATCACCAGAACAAAAGCTCAGACGCAAAGCTTTTTTTGCTCTTATAGTTTGAAGGTATAAAATATGCCCCCTAGGGTCTCCTTATGCTGAATTAGGATAGTGTCTAATTAAACTGCCCATAACTGGTCCTGGGAAAGCCAGGGAGAGTTTAAATACTATAATTAAAGGCTCTCATTGTATGTTTTGCCTTTTATGTTTCCTAACGGTTTGTAAGCTACCCAGAGACAAATTAATATTTTATTCCATTACCTCCACCTTTTACTATCTTTAATGCAGTGGAGCAAACAGGGTTAACATTGGGCATTTAATGGATGTTTGACAAGCATCACAAGAAAACCAATACTGTCATTTCATTGTTATACATCATTTTGGACCAAAAACATTCCCCAGGTTGAGTCCCACCCCTGACTCCAAATAATCTTCCCCTGCTGAAAAAAAAAAAAATGCTCTTAAAATAAAAATCTTCTCTGAGGATCACTGCAAAAATAGATGTCCCTAGACTGGGAAAAAAAAAATGATGGCACTACAGGGATCCTGACTGCCCTCTCCATAGCAAAATGCTTTAAAGGGCAGTTATCAGTCAAGAGGAATCAAGCTGAGTGCTAATCTGATTCTGAATACTCTTTCTGGCAAAGGATTCCCAGTACTTCCTTGTGTCCATGTCTAAGAAAGTGCCCTTGACATTATTGATTATCAGGCTGGGAATTGAGCTACTGAATACCCTTCGTGTCTAAGATACAGCTTTGGTTTCCTGCTCAAACCACTTGTGGTTCCCTGGGAGGGCGAAGGTACTATCTAGGTGGGGTGAAGAGGAGTCTACTCTGGCTCCACCATATACTGGCTGTGTGACCTTACCTGAGTGCTCTGTTTCTGAACTTCAGTTTCTTCTTTTCTTACAAGGTATGGTGATGATTAATAATACTGCCTTGTAAGGTATGGTGACACCTAGAAACAATAAGATACAGCAGGTACCTGTGCATAGATTGGTGTATTTCCATTTTCCCTTTTTGTGTTGTTGGTTTTTTGTTTGTTTGTTTCTTTTTTTTTTTTTTTTTTGGTAATCAATATTCTTTATTTTTTTTCAATATATGAAATTTATTGTCAAATTGGTTTCCATACAACACCAGTGCTCATCCCAAAAGGTGCCCTCCTCAATTCCCATCACCCACCCTCCCCTCCCTCCCACCCCCCATCAACCCTCAGTTCTCAGTTTTTAAGAGTCTCTTATGCTTTGGCTCTCTCCCAATCTAACCTCTTTTTTTTTTTTTTCCTTCCCCTCCCCCATGGGTTTCTGTTACGTTTCTCAGGATCCACATAAGAGTGAAACCATATGGTATCCGTCTTTCTCTGTATGGCTTATTTCACTTAGTATCACACTCTCCAGTTCCATCCACGTTGCTACAAAGGGCCATATTTCGTTCTTTCTCATTGCCATGTAGTACTCCATTGTGTATATAAACCAAAATTTCTTTATCCATTCATCAGTTGATGGACATTTAGGCTCTTTCCACAATTTGGCTATTGTTGAGAGTGCTGCTATGAACATTGGGGTACAAGTGCCCCTATGCATCAGTACTCCTGTATCCCTTGGGTAAATTCCTAGCAGTGCTATTGCTGGGTCATAGGGCAGTCTATTTTTAATTTTCTGAAGAACCTCCACACTGCTTTCCACAGCGGCTGCACCAGTTTGCATTCCCACCAACAGTGCAAGAGGGTTCCCGTTTCTCCACATCCTCTCCAGCATCTATAGTCTCCTGATTTGTTCATTTTGGCCACTCTGACTGGCGTGAGGTGATATCTGAGTGTGGTTTTGATTTGTATTTCCCTGATGAGGAGCGACATTGAGCATCTTTTCATGTGCCTGTTGGCCATCCGGATGTCTTCTTTAGAGAAGTGTCTATTCATGTTTTCTGCCCATTTCTTCACTGGGTTATTTGTGTTTTGGGTGTGGAGTTTGGTGAGCTCTTTATAGATTTTGGATACTAGCCCTGTGTCCGATATGTCATTTGCAAATAATCTTTTCCCATTCTGTTGGTTGCCTTTTAGTTTTGTGGGTTGTTTCCTTTGCTGTGCAGAAGCTTTTTATCTTCATAAGGTCCCAGTAATTCATTTTTGCTTTTAATTCCCTTGCCTTTGGGGATGTGGCGAGTAAGAGATTGCTACGGCTGAGGTCAGAGAGGTCTTTTCCTGCTTTCTCCTCTAGGGTTTTGATGGTTTCCTGTCTCACATTCAGGTCCTTTATCCGTTTTGAGTTTATTTTTGTGAATGGTGTCAGAAAGTGGTCTAGTTTCAACCTTCTGCATGTTGCTATACAGTTCTCCCAGCACCATTTGTTAAAGAAACTGTCTTTTTTCCATTGGATGTTCTTTCCTGCTTTGTCAAAGATGAGTTGGCCATATGTTTGTGGGTCTACTTCTGGGGTTTCTATTCTATTCCATTGGTCTATGTGTCTGTTTTTGTGCCAATACCATGCTGTCTTGATGATGACAGCTTTGTAGTAGAGGCTAAAGTCTGGGATTGTGATGCCTCCTGCTTTGGTCTTCTTCAAAATTACTTTGGCTATTCGGGGCCTTTTGTGGTTCCATGTGAATTTTAGAATTGCTTGTTCTAGCTTCGAGAAGAATGCTGGTGCAATTTTGATTGGGATTGCATTGAATGTGTAGATAGCTTTGGGTAGTATTGACATTTTGACAATTTTTATTCTTCCAATCCATGAGCAGGGAATGTCTTTCCATTTCTTTTTTCTTCTTCAATTACCTTCATAAGCTTTCTATAGCTTTCAGCATACAGATCTTTTACATCTTTGGTTAGATTTATCCCTAGGTATTTTATGCTTCTTGGTGCAATTGTGAATGGGATCAGTTTCTTTATTACTCTTTCTGTTGCTTTATTGTTAGTGTATAAGAATGCAACTGATTTCTGTACATTGATTTTGTATCCTGCAACTTTGCTGAATTCATGTATCAGTTCTAGCAGACTTCTGGTGGAGTCTGTCGGATTTTCCATGTATAATATCATGTCATCTGCAAAAAGTGAAAGCTTGACTTCATCTTTGCCAATTTTGATGCCTTTGATTTCCTTTTCTTGTATGATTGCTGATGCTAGAACTTCCAACACTATGTTAAACAACAGCGGTGAGAGTGGGCATCCCTGTCGTGTTCCTGATCTCAGGGAAAAAAGCTCTCAGTTTTTCCCCATTGAGGATGATGTTAGCTGTGGGCTTTTCATAAATGGCTTTTATGACTTTAAGTATGTTCCTGCTATCCCGACTTTCTCAAGGGTTTTTATTAAGAAAGGGTGCTGGATTTTGTCAAAGGCCTTTCTGCATCGATTGACAGGATCATGTGGTTCTTATCTTTTCTTTTATTAATGTGATGTATCACGTTGATTGATTTGTAAATGTTGAACCAGCCCTGCATCCCAGGAATGAATCCCACTTGATCATGGTGAATAATTCTTTTTTTATATGCTGTTGAATTCGATTTGCTAGTATCTTATTGAGAATTTTTGCATCCATATTCATCAGGGATATTGGCCTGTAGTTCTCTTTTTTTACTGGGTCTCTCTGGTTTAGGAATCAAAGTAATACTGGCTTCATAGAATGAGTCTGGAAGTTTTCCTTCCCTTTCTATTTCTTGGAATAGCTTGAGAAGGATAGGTATTATCTCTGCTTTAAACGTCTGGTAGAACTCCCCTGGGAAGCCATCTGGTCCTGGACTCTTATTTGTTGGGAGATTTTTGATAACCGATTCAATTTCTTCGCTGGTTATGGGTCTGTTCAAGCTTTCTATTTCCTCCTGATTGAGTTTTGGAAGAGTGTGGGTGTTTAGGAATTTGTCCATTTCTTCCAGATTGTCCAATTTGTTGGCATATAATTTTTCATAGTATTCCCTGATAATTGTTTGTATCTCTGAGGGATTGGTTGTAATAATTCCATTTTCATTCATGATTGTATCTATTTGGGTCATCTCCCTTTTCTTTTTGAGAAGCCTGGCTAGAGGTTTGTCGATTTTGTTTATTTTTTCAAAAAACCAACTCTTGGTTTCGTTGATCTGCTCTACAGTTTTTTTAGATTCTATATTGATTATTTCTGCTGTGATCTTTATTATTTCTCTTCTGCTGGGTTTAGGCTGCCTTTGCTGTTCTGCTTTATTTCCTTTAGGTGTGCTGTTAGATTTTGTATTTGGGATTTTTCTTGTTTCTTGAGATAGGCCTGGATTGCAATGTATTTTCCTCTCAGGACTGCCTTTGCTGCATCCCAAAGCGTTTGGATTGTTGTATTTTCATTTTCGTTTGTTTCCATATATTTTTTAATTTCTTCTCTAATTGCCTGGTTGACCCACTCATTCTTTAGTAGGGTGTTCTTTAACCTCCATGCTTTTGGAGGTTTCCCAGACTTTTTCCTGTGGTTGATTTCAAGCTTCATGGCATTGTGGTCTGAAAGTATGCATGGTCTAATTTCAATTCTTGTATACTTATGAAGGGCTGTTTTGTGACCCAGTATATGATGTATCTTGGAGAATGTTCCATGTGCACTCGAGAAGAAAGTATATTCTGTCGCTTTAGGATGCAGAGTTCTAAATATATCTGTCAAGTCCATCTGATCCAATGTGTCATTCAGGGCCTTTGTTTCTTTATTGACTGTGTGTCTAGATGATCTATCCATTTCTGTAAGTGGAGTGTTAAAGTCCCCTGCAATGACCACATTCTTATCAATAAGGTTGCTTATGTTTGTGAGTAATTGTTTTATATATTTGGGGGCTCCGGTATTCGGCGCATAGACATTTATAATCGTTAGCTCTTCCTGATGGATAGACCCTGTAATTATTATATAATGCCCTTCTTCATCTCTTGTTACAGCCTTTAATTTAAAGTCTAGTTTTGTCTGATATAAGTATGGCTACTCTAGCTTTCTTTTGGCTTCCAGTAGCATGATAAATAGTTCTCCATCCCCTCCCTCTCAATCTAAAGGTGTCCTCAGATCTAAAATGAGTCTCTTGTAGACAGCAAATAGACGGGTCTTGTTTTTTTATCCATTCTGATACCCTATGTCTTTTGGTTGGCGCATTTAATCCATTTACATTCAGTGTTATTATGGAAAGATACGGGTTTAGAGTCATTGTGATGTCTGTATGTTTTATGCTTGTAGCGATGTCTCTGGTACTTTGTCTCACAGGATCCCCCTTAGGATATCTTGTAGGGCTGGTTTAGTGGTGACAAATTCCTTCAGTTTTTGTTTGGGAAGACCTTTATCTCTCCTTCTATTCTAAATGAGAGACTTGCTGGATAAAGGATTCTCGGCTGCATATTTTTTTTCTGTTCAATACATTGAAGATATCGTGCCAATCCTTTCTGGCCTGCCAAGTTTCAAAAGAGAGATCGGTCACGAGTCTTATAGGTCTCCCTTTATAAGTTAGGGCACGTTTATCACTTGCTGCTTTCAGAATTTTCTCTTTATCCTTGTATATTGCCAGTTTGACTATGATATGTCGTGCAGAAGATCGATTCAAGTTACGTCTGAAGGGAGTTCTCTGTGCCTCTTGGATTTCAATGCCTTTTTCCTTCCCCAGTTCAGGGAAGTTCTCAGCTATTATTTCTTCAAGTACACCTTCAGCACCTTTCCCTCTCTCTTCCTCCTCTGGGATACCAATTATGCGTATATTATTTCTTTTTAGTGTATCACTTAGTTCTCTAATTTTTCCCTCATACTCCTGGATTTTTTTTATCTCTCTTTCTCTCAGCTTCCTCTTTTTCCATAACTTTATCTTCTAGTTCACCTATTCTCTCCTCTGCCTCTTCAATCTGAGCTGTCGTCGTTTCCATTTTGTTTTGCATTTCATTTAAAGCGCTTTTCAGCTCCTCGTGACTGTTCCTTAGTCCCTTGATCTCTGTGGCAAGAGATTCTCTGCTGTCCTCTATACTGTTTTCAAGCCCAGCGATTAATTTTATGACTATTATTCTAAATTCACTTTCTGTTATATTATTTAAATCCTTTTTGATCAGTTCATTAGCTGTTGTTATTTCCTGGAGATTCTTCTGAGGAGAAGTCTTCCGTTTGGTCATTTTGGATAGTCCCTGGAGTGGTGAGGACCTGCAGGGCACTTCCCCTGTGCTGTGGTGTATAACTGGAGTTGGTGGGCGGGGCCGCAGTTCACCCTGATGTCTGCCCCCAGCCCACCGCTGGGGCCACAGTCAGACTGGTGTGTGCCTTCTCTTCCCCTCTCCTAGGGGCGGGATTCACTGTGGGGTGGCGTGGCCCGTCTGGGCTACTTGCACACTGCCAGGCTTGTGGTGCTGGGGATCTGGCGTATTAACTGGGGTGGGTAGGCATGGTGCACGGGGGCAGGAGGGGCAGGCTTAGCTCACTTCTCCTTAGGTGATCCACCTCAGGAGGGGCCCTGTGGCAGTGGAAGGGAGTCAGATCCGCTGGCGGAGGTTTGGCTCCGCAGAAGCACAGAGTTGGGTGTTTGCGCGGAGGAGCGAGTAAGTTCCCTGGCAGGAACTGGTTCCCTTTGGGATTTTGGCTGGGGGATGGGCGGGGGAGATGGCGCTGGCGAGCGCCTTTGTTCCCCCCCAAACTGAGCTCTGTCGTCTGGGGGCTCAGCAACTCTCCCTCCCTTTGTCCTCCAGCCTTCCCGCTTTCTGAGCAGAGCTGTTAACTTATGACCTCCCAGACGCTAAGTCGCGCTTGCTGTCGGAACACAGTCCTTCCGGCCCCTCCGCTTTTGCCAGCCAGACTCAGGGACTCTGCTTGGCCGGCAAGCCGCCCCTCCGCCCCGGCTCCCTCCCACCAGTCCGTGGAGCGTGCACCGCCTCGCAGCCCTTCCTACCCTCTTCCATGGGCCTCTCGTCTGCCATTTGTTTGTTTCTATGTTTTGTTTTCAATCCTGAGCCTCTCTCTCTCTGGGCTACAAGTGCTATATCATGATGCCAACCATCTGCCTGAAGGTCCAGATTTGGTCACTCTCAAATGACACAAGTCCATGTTCCTCCCATTAGGTGGGGCACTCTCCTTTTTGATAGATTTCTCTGAAGTGACAACCAATCTAAATTACCAGCATTCATTTTACTCTTCAACACAGTTTCTCTGTTTCTGATTTTTTGTGTTGCTGACCATCCCAGTGGGCATGCTGTGATCTCTTTCCCTTCCTAGGGAAATCTTGAGACACAAGGTTGTACCCGTTTGCAGCCCTGGACTCAGCAGCAACCAGCCAAGGGAGAGCAAGAATGAATCTTTGCAGCCCGTCACTATCCCTGTGAACCTTGTTAAAAGAAAATTCAATATGGAACTTGGGTTACCTGTGTCACTTTCATATAACAACAACAACAACAAAGGTGGCACTGCTTATGGGATCACCATAAGCATTGACATCCAAGTTTCCAGAAATTTCATGTGTCAAAGCAGAGAAAGAGTGAACATTCATCATGCATTTTCTGTGTGTGCCAGGCTCCCTTCCAATGGCCACACATTTATCATTTTGTTTAATACAGCAGACCTATGATGTGAAAGTATAATAGCTATATTTTATATGAGTGGAAATTGAGGTTTAGAGAAACCAGGTGTCTCACAGAAGGCTATGTAGCTACTGAGGGGCATTGTGACTCCGCAGTTCTCTCTGCTACCCTTCAACTAAAGCCATCCTCCGTGGTGCATTTGTCATTTTCAGATTCAAACAGGTTACTAAGGGAACTGGATGTGTTGGGGAAGTTCTTGAGACCTGAGAGGAAAGAGACACCTATGGTTGTATTATGGATGGAACTGTATGTTCAGTCACAAGTGATCACATTCAGGACCCTATAAAAGGTTTCTCAGGGGTCAAGGAACAGCAAGAGTTTCAGGTAAACTGTGTCAAGTGTCCAATGGCATGGAGGGGATTAAATTTCCAAGGTCAAGTCTTTGGGCACCAGTGCATGGAATGTCTTCAGGGTATAAAGAGAAAGACAGATCTACCTGCCCTTCTCTCTCTTGGACTCCACTGTCTACTCTGTGTCATATGTAATTAGAGGGCATGTGTATGTGAGCCCGATCTGATGCAAATTAGAAGAGATGTTCTCTAGGGGTGCCTGGCTGGCTCAATGGGTAGAGTATGGGACTGTTCATCTGAGGTTCGTGAGTTCAAGCTCCATGTTGGGCGTGGAGCCTGCAGAGAAGCGAAGCGAAGCAAAGCGAAGAGAAGAGAAGAGAAAAAAGAAAAGACAAAAAGAAAGAAAAGAAAAAGAAAAGAAAAGAAAAGAAAAAAGGAATCTTCCTTCAATGCTAAGTCAAGGAATTAACTTGACATGTAATTCTCTCACTAACTGTAAAAATCAAAATAAAGGCATCAGGAACAATACATCCTGAAGCAGAAACGGCATATTTATTTCTGTTCTTACACTTTAATATCAAAACTCAGTTATTTGAAACTTTACCCTCTCTAGGAGATTTTAAGTTGCCTCTATTTGCCTCTCCTCAAGAAACGTCATACTTAAGCTTTGAATCTTTAGGCGGTGAGGTCACTTAAAGGTTCTTCCTGCCTGTTGGCAATGTCAGGAAGTGAAAATTAATTGTTTTGTTGAACATCCACTTTATTTCATTGATAAAATGAGGACATGTAAAAAAAATATGTTCATTGCCTTTGAAAAATCAAAATGTATTAGGGTGCATGTTAGATCACAAGCTCATGCCTCAGAAACTGTTTTGTTTGAAAACCACAGAAGTAAATCTTACTTATCCTTATCAAAAACATATATATATATATATATATATATATATATATATATATATATATTTTTTTTTTTTTTTTTTTAAGTGAGAGAGGGATTTACTGGAAAACTATCATTAGCCCTGGGGGCAGGGCAGCAGGAACCATAGCTAATATTCTACCAAAGGGACAGTATGGTTCATGCACCACTGAGTTTCAGATATTCCCTTATTCTAAGTATAATTTGATCAAGATTAAAAGTTCTAAAGAAGAAAATTTAATTGACTAAGACTAGGTCGCCAACCTACATCTAGGCTTTTCCAGGAGGTAGGAAGGGAAGAATATGGCCTCGTTGGCTCTCATTTGGGGGAAGTGGCAGAGGAAGGACTTACCTCGAAGAATTCACCCAAATAGGAGGTGACTGTGTTCCAGAAACAGAGGTAGGAAAGTGTTGAATGCTAACAAGGAAGAAACAAATTATTAGTTTTTTCTTCTAGAAACCAATGTACATATCATGTGTGTGTGTCTTATATAACATAAGTTTCTAAACACTGTGTTTAAAATGTCTTTCATCTCAGTTGTAAAAGAGTAACCATCTAGTTGCAATAATTTGGGTGCTATATCTTTTCACAACTGGTAATGCAAACGGAGCCACAAATTGATTTTGTTTAAAACTAGAGTTATCCCATAATGGCTTTCTTTAAGGGACAGAAGCTGAATATGTAATTGAACTCCCTTAGGGAAGGGAGTTCTGAATTCTGCCTTCAGGAAGCTTCTGTTTTGAATAGATCTCAATGGAGGATTCCATCACAGATGCCATTACTTCAACCAGACAATTATCCCTTAAGAACCAAGTGTACTGGGATCCCTTTCTCTTTTCTTTCTCTTCATGTGTGTGAGCATGTATGTGATGCTTGTTTGCAATCACATATGCTATTCCAACTCTGACTGGTATGATTGGTTTTATCCTCTTTTGTAGGGAATTAAGTAACTCATATTTGTTAGTTGAATACATGCTAGGAGCCATTAGCATCTGTTTTAGAATCTACTTCTGGTGATGAGGCTTTCCTGAAGGAAAACACACATTTTCCTTGTCCAGAAATTCACTGGGGCATAGAAATCTCATGCTTGTTATCTTTGTCCTCTTCTTTCTTGCGTATGGGTCATTTATCCCCTACTACTCCAGACTTTCTGGCAATTTTTAAGCACTTCTGATAAAACTCAATCTGACCTATTGTTACTTAGGGAAATTGACACTCTTGTTTGTTATTTATAACTGTGGATGACAAGCATGAAAAAAAACACACAACTTTTCCCACTTTTTATACTTGTCAAAATACATCAGTAATTGGTATCTGTGGCTTTTGTGGGCACCTCTGAGAATCTTCCCACAGGAGTTGGCAATCAAGGAAAGCAAAACCAAAGCCCAGAGATTCTAGTTGGGCTATAAATCACAGAGCCAGGGAACATATGGACTCCTTGCCCTGTGGAGCCCAAGCTTGGGGATTTCAAGACCTGATCAAAATTTTGAGTATAATTTGGGGTTGACTTTGACACGGTATCAGTTTAAGATTAAAATAAAATAACAAAAACAGCAAAATAAATAAAACATCAAAACCAAACTTCCAGCAGTCAACAAAAGATTTCTGAAAAGAACATTTTTATCACCAAAAGGATGGAAACACATCATCTCAAATGAAATGACAGTCATTTATTTTGAATAAATTTAGCTTTATGAAAAACAGACTTTAT
Source organism: Panthera uncia (assembly GCF_023721935.1). Classification (NCBI taxonomy): domain Eukaryota; kingdom Metazoa; phylum Chordata; class Mammalia; order Carnivora; family Felidae; genus Panthera; species Panthera uncia. The sequence goes on along the minus strand of NC_064818.1, from coordinate 63,480,008 downwards.
TTTCTTACTTTTTTCTTATATTTAAAACATGCCTCACTAAACTCTTCAACATGACACTCTACAATAAAGATAAATCTCATAAACCTAATGGTGAGTGAAAGAAGCCAGACACAAAATAGCTCATACTGTATAGTTCCATTTTTAGAAGTGATATAAACAGGTGGAGCTAATCTCTGCTGATAAGAGTCTGGGCAGTGGGTTATCATCAAGAGATAGATGGGGATGGTCTAGGGAGAGACTGGAAGGGAGTGAGGTAGGGCCTATTTCTAGGGTGCCAGTAGTATTTGTGTGCTGATTCAGGTGACATTATACTAATCTACTCATTTTGTGAAAATTCAGCAAGCTGTCCATCTTTGACATGTACTTGGTAATATACTGTGATTCAATTAAATAAAAAATAAAGGATTTGTCATCATATTCCTGTATAAGCCTATAAGCATTTTTGAATCACTGATTCTGGTTTGGTTTCCCTCTTGACAGAAAGGAAGACTGTCTAGTTCAAAGTCGTGAAGCTAACCAGTGATCTGACTGGGAGCAGAGATTTATTTCTCGGCTTAGTCCGGGGGCTTTGCCACGCTGCCGGGTCCCTCATCCCGAGATAACCATTGTATTTGAAAAGTCTCTGCAAGGAAGGGCCCAACTTACGCTAGTGTGTTTATTCAGGTGCCAGGCACTCAGTAGACACCCCATCTTTACTTACTAAGTGAGGTCTAGAGTGCATTTGGCTGTTACTTGTCTTTAACCACGGAGCTAGGCAATTCTTGCTACATAACTGTCTCTTTCACACTTGTATATCTTTTGGCCATCATATTATCTCTTTAAGAAAATTAATTTCTGGGGCGCCTGGTGGCCCAGTCGGTTGAGCATCCTACTCTTGATTTCGGATCTGGTCATGATCTCATGGTTCATGGGACTGAGTCCCCTGTTGGGCTCTGTGCTGACAGCATGGAGCCTGCTTGGAATTCTCTCTCTCTGCCCCTCTGCTACTTGCACGTGCATGTTTGTGCATGCTCTTTCTCTCACTAAAGGACTCCTTCTGGGTCCTTCCCTTCTGCTCACAGATATGCTCAATATTCCTGTTAGAGAACAAATGATAAAAAAAAATAGCAAAGCAAAATAAACAAAAACAGCCCCTTTCTTTGTCTCTGATAGTGCGCCCTCAGATATATATTGGGTGTCCATCCTGTGCCCACATGCCAGCCCAGGCAACAGTCAGTTCCCAATCTCCCTCTTTGGCTGCTTCTTTACATCTTCATACTTTTTGAAGAAGACATGTAATTGTCAATTCTTCCTCTTCCTCATCTTCAATTTTCTCCTCAGTCCAGGACTGTCTGGCTTCTATTCTCACAGGTCTGCAAACACTGTTCTTTTAGCGAATGCCCATGTCCTCTTGGTAGGGCATCCCTACATCCTAACTTTCCTGGTATAGTTACAGTATATATACCTGTGGTCCTGCAGCTCATATTAATGAATCTCTATTTTTATTTTTTTTTACATTTTACAGTTTATTTATTTTGAAAGAGAGAGAGAGCATGGGAGGGGCAGAGAGAGAGGGAGAAAGAGAATCTTAAGCAGACTCCATGCCCAGCACAGAACCTGATGTGAGGCTTGATCTCATGAACCATGATATCATGACCCGAACCCAAATCAAGAGATGGATGCTTAATTGACTGAGCAACCCAGGTGCCCCAATGAACCTCTGTTTTCAAATTCACAAAAATATCACAGATTGAAGAATTAATTGTGATCAGTACTACATCTTAGTCACTATATAAATGGCCATTACTGAGGCCGCTTTCTTATTGGCAGCTGTCAACCTTGGGCATACGTGCATTAAGGCTGTAAGCATAGGCTTTGGCACAGTACCCTGGGTTCAATTCCTAGAAACCTTGTGTAGGACCTGTGTGAGTTTAGGGAAGTTACTAAAGTATTCGGATCCTCAGCTTCTTCATTTGTAAAAAGGGAATAGTAATAGTAGTGCCTACTTCATAATGCATTTACATACATTCAATAGGGAAAGTATCTAAAATGTGTTGTGCGTTACCTGGGACAATTAACATTCAATTTGTGGGACCAGTTATTACTGCATCTTCCTGGTTGAATCTGTCCCATGTTCTTCAGTGTTTCCATGTTTTGTTTTGTTTTGTTTTGTTTTGTGTTTTGTTTTGAGAGAGTGTGTGTGAGAGCATGTACTTGCAATTGGGGGGGCAGAGGCAGAAGGAGAGAGAATCCCAAGTAGGTTCCACGCTCAGCACAGAACCCTATGCTGGGCTCAGTCTCATGGCTGCAAGATCATGAACTGAGCTGAAATCAAGTGTCAGATGCTTAGCTGACTGAACCACCCAGGTGACCCCACCATAGTGTTTTGTTTTTGTTTTTTGTTTTTTTTTTTTTTTTGTCTTCCATGATGTTTCTTGGAATCCTTCTGTCCAATCACCCCTTACTCACTTGGTGTCCATGTTTATCATTTCTGTGTTTGACACTACATTTGTGTCTTATGGTTAAGCCTGTGGGCTGAGCAGCCTGACTTCATGGGTTCATAATTTCAGATCTGTCACTTAGAGCTGAGTGTACTTGGACTCGTTATTTACCTTTTGTTGCTTTGATTGCCATAATTATAAAATGAGATTTATAGCAGTATCTAACTTCATAGCTGCTACCTATTTCACAGCCATTATTATAAAGATTCAGTGAGCTAAGGCATGTATCAAGTGCTTAACAAGACACATGGAAAAGGGTATACAACCACAAAATGTTAGCTATTGTCATTTTCAGTCATCAGATTTGGTATTTTGGCCTTGCATTCATTCCCTCCTCTCCCCTGCCCCCATATAGGCATCTATGTTTAGTCCTGTGCATTTGTTCTCTGTGGAGCCCTCACAAACACCACCTCCCGCCCCACCTTTCCCTACCTTCCACTCTTACTCTGGTTCAGACCATTGTTCCTTCTTTCTGATTTACTAGAATAACTTACTAATTTGTTTCCCTGCCTACACTCTGTTCCCATTCAACCTATTGTCCATAGTAAAGGAGTTGAATTTTTCCAAACCATATCATGTGCTCTTTGACACTAAGAACTCCTGTGGTCTCCCTTTGTCTACCGATTAGATTTCAAACTCTAAGTTCTGCTGTTTAAGCTCTCCTACGTCTAGACCTTATTCACCTTTCAAACATTATTTCTCTTTTGCTCAATTGCTGCATCCAGTGCCTAACCAAATGGGCCCGTTTTCTCTTCCTCATGTTTGACAACAGTTACCGCATTAAAGACTTTGTTTCCATTGTTCTGTAATTTTCAATACCCTCCCCTCTCTAAATGCCCAGTTACTACCATCTTTTAAAATTCAATTCAGATGTCACCTTCCCTTTGACTTCCCTGCTATGTCCTCTGCCCCTGAAATGGAAGGTTTCTCTCTAACCAGTGCAAACCTCTGAGATATTGTCTAACTCTTCGCAATAGGTGCAATACTTTCTACCATGTATTGAAGACAACTTTTTCCCACAATAACAGCACCTGCAAATGCTTATTCTCCTTGACTCTCTGTCGTCTGTCCTTCATCATGCAGTTTACATCAGTGTGTCCAGGGAAGGGAGGGGAGTTGCTTGATTCCATTAACCGTTGTGTGCAAGAATTGAACCAGGCTCTGTGAAGGCCACTACAAAAACCATAAGGGCCTCTATTTCTGCCTTGCAGGTACATAAAGCTGAATTGAGAAGAGGGCACACACATGAAAATGACTTAGGGACATAAACAGGTGCAGATTAATGAAGTTCCCCAGGAATTGGTAAGTGCTGAAAACATGCAGAGTCGGCACAGCCCATCGGCTCTGTGGAATAATGGGTGAAGGGTTGGCAGAGAAGGGGAGTTTTGCAGAAGGAATAGAAACAAGAGGAACAATATAGTATTGCTGGCAAAGAGAAGGAAAGTTACCCTGGTGTGTAGGAGCAAATGGGCAAGGTGCAGCACTGTCTTATCTCCTAACTACCTGAGGGACAAGGCTGGCTCTGTCCTGGAGAAGTTTAGGCCCAAGTCAAGATATTCTCCACCCCCAGCTCCAACACTGAGGAAATCAATCTTATGTTTAATGGTAAGAACATGCATTTTAGAGTCAGACATGCTGGGTTACTTCTTTTACTTATCAGATGTGTGATCCTGGGCCCATCAGTTTACCTCACTAAGCTTCAGTTTGCCCTTCATCACAGGTCAGGGGTTAAAACATGGGTTTTGTGGTAGATTAAATTCTACCATTCCTAAGTTCTGCATCCGTGACTTTGGAAAAGTCTCCTAACCTCTCTGATCTTCTTCATCTTAATAGGATGGCCATAAGAGTGACTGAAATAGTGTATGTAAGGGTCTTCTATATCATAAAAAAAAAAATCAATGCATTTTATTTTTGTAAAGTTTTTATTTAAATTCCAGTTTGTTTCAGATGTACAGTATAGTAACTGAACACTTCCATACAACACCCAGTGCTCATCACAACAAGTGCTCTCCCTCATCCCATCACCTATTTAACCCATCCCTCCACCGGTCTCCCCTCTGGTAACCCTCAGTTTCTTCTCTATAGTTAAGAGTCTGTTTCTTGATTTGTCTCTCACTTTTTCCCCTTTGTTCATTTGTTGTGTTTCTTAAATTCTACATATGAGTGAAATTATATGGCAGGTGTCTTTCCCTGACTGACTTATTTCACTTAGCATAATACTCTCAGGCTCTATCCATGTCATTGCAAATGGCAAGATTTCAGTATTTTTTATGGCTGAGTAATATTCCATTGTGTTTGTGTGTGTGTGTGTGTGTGTGTGTGTGTGTGTGTGTGTGCGCGCTTGTGTTTAAAATCTTATACCGTAATCTCCTTTATCCATTCATCAGTCAATGGAAACTTAGGCTGTTTCCATAATTTGGTTATTATAAATTTTTTAATGTTTTTATTTATTTTTGAAGGAGAGAGAGAGACAGCACAAGCAGAGAGAGAGGGAGACACAGAATCCAAAGCAGGCTTCAGGCTCTGAGATGTCAGCACAGAGCCCAACATGGGGCTTGAACCCACGAACTGTGAGATCATGACCCTAGCCAAAGTCGGACGCTCAACCGACTGAGCTACCCAGGTGCCCCTGGGTATTATAGATACGCTGCTATAAACATTGGGGTACACATATCCCTTACATTACTATTTTTGTTTTCTTTGGGTAAATGCCTAGTGGTGTAATTGCTGGGCTGTAGGGTAGTTCTATTTTAAAGTTTTTATGAGCCTCCATAATGTTTTCCAGAGTGGCTGCACAAGTTTGCATTCCTACCAGCAGTGCTAGAGAGTTACCCTTTCTCCACATCCTCACCAAAACAATGCATTTTAGAGGATATTATCAGCATTATTCATTATATCCTTAGAGTCAATAGCATCTTCTATGAAATGGAAAGCTAATCATTATTTACAGAGAATGTTGTGTGAGTTTAGTGAGCCATCATCCAAAATTCTGGGCATTGAGTGGGCACCCGATAAATGAAGGGTTGGTACTACTCCAAGACAATATATACCTGAGATCTTCCACTGGATGTCTGGTACTAAACATAGTTTCTAATACAATGTCAGTATAAACTACTGTCCAGACAAAAAGAGGGACTAGGGAAATAAAATTTTAGTGGGAATTATGGGTCATGCACAGCTGATAGATAGTAGATCTCTATGGACTAATGAATTGTGCAAATTATTTCTGCCTTGTTGGAGGCCATTTTCATTAAATATGGAGAGTATTAATAAGGCTGTAGATTCTAACTTTCTCTAGATGATATTCTTCTGTTTTATTTACACCTTATTTGCAACAAATTCATGTTCTTGCACTCATATTCTCTAACTCTATCCTTTGATTCTTATTTTATTATGGATTTTATCACTTACTATATAAAACTGAAATATTTGTAGGCAGAGTCACCTTGCTTTTAAGTGCTTTCTATTAGAGTCTAAGGCATGGTGTGTGTCCTGGCAGTTATAATTATTGACTTTTTAAAATGTTTATTTATTTTTGAGAGGGAGAGAGAGACAGAGTGTGAGCAGGGGAGGGGCAGAGAGAAAGGGAGACACAGAATCCAAAGCAGGCTCCAGGCTCTGAGCTGCCAGCACAAGCCAGACATGGGTCTCAAATTTACCAACCATGAGATCATGACCTGAACCAAAGTCGGATGCTCAACTGACTGAACCACCCAGGTGCCCCTGGAAAACTTTAATTAGATCCTGGAAGGGAGGAATAATTCCTTGGGTTAAGTTACACAGAAAAAAAGAGACAAAAATGAAAAAAAAAGTTCTCTAAAGAATGAAGAAGGGAAGGAAAAGAAGCTTAGTCATGGCAATTTAATCACCTTAGCTAAACTTTATCAACTTGCAGTCTTGAAAGTGGCTAGCAACTTCATTTGCAAATGTTTATTAAGTACCTCCTAAATGCAGGTAAGTGAAGTGCTACACGAGGTAGGGTGGGAATTAGAAGGATAGGGCGTAGCCTCTGCTCTCAAGGAACTTCTATCTTAGTTGTAGAGGGAACTAGAAATTAGTAAAACTTGAGTAAGCCTCTTGACCACTTTGATTTTAGTCTGTAGAAAACAGGCCATGATGTTGAAGGAGTTTGGAAACTGGTCATCTGAGAAATGATGAAAAGATGTCAGAGTCATTGCTTTGGAGAGATTAAGTGGGAAGGTAGTTTCAGAAACTAAATGGCTACTATTAGGAAAAGTTTCAGATTCATTTCATGTGGCTCCAAGAGGCAGAATTAAGACTGATTAATTTACTATTTCAACCATTTATTTAGTCATTAAATAAATACTTACAAAATATCAACTAAATGTCAGATAGTGTTGTAAGTGTCACAGAGGAAAAAAAAGCAAAAAAAAAAAAAGAAAAAAAATCTATGCCCTAATGATGGGAATTCCCTAAAGGATACAAAGGATGTTTGCTTCAGGAGTTGGACTTCTTCAGAATCCGAGCTTTTCAGCAATGAGCTTCTTATGGAGGTAGGATCAAAAATTTCTCAGAGCTTTCAAATTGTTTATACACAAAAAGCATTCAACATATTGATTGATTGATTGATTTAGCAAATATTATTATTTACTATAACCCACAAATCATGCCAAGTGATGGGAATACAGAGATAAATAAAACACAAGTGCTGTCTTCACAGACCTTACATTCTAGATGGAAGGAGAGACACAACAAACATTTGTACAAATAAACATGATAGTTTCAGGGATGATTCATGTAAAAATTACAAAGCATCCTTTATAATTGTGATAAGGAGAATCTGAATGGGATGCTTTAAATTGGATGATCAGCTTGCAGACGAGTTCCCCATGCCAGTGATTGCCCTCAGCTGAAGAGGGCAGTCACCCAAGACCATGTTCCCTTCCAGGGAGGGAGGTTTATGGGGAGAGTTCACATGCAATGACTCACCAAGTAAGTATATAAAGACCTAGATACCTCATTCTAATAAGGTACAACTATGCAGAGCCTTCTTCTCTCTAAAACTCACCAGTGTTGCCTGAGACTTTCATTGAGATGGCATCACATTTCTACTTCTCCTTCTGACCAGCTCTGTTTTCTTCACTTCCCTTTGGAGTTTCATCCTGAGAACACTCCCCAGTAAATTTCCTGCATGCAAATTTCTGTTGTAGAGTTGGCTTCCCACAGTCTGCTTTTACATGGCCTATGACAGATGTAATTGATAAGGAGTTAACTGTGCAAAAAATACATTGGTCTAGTCAACCATTTAAATCAAACAATGAAATTGATGACAATATGGTACTATTATTAATACAAGTCCAAGAAGATAAGATCTTTTTTTCTGATTTCCAAACAAATATGATCCTAGCCAGCTGTCCCCTCACGGATGTTCTCTGTGACCAAGACTGCCTTAGCATTCCCTCAGCGTGACTCAACTTCAGACAAGTTTCCCTTTGACAAGAGGCCCCAGACTTCCATTTTCTTCAAGCATTTGCTTTAGAACACTTGGAATTATAAATGTTTTCTCTGCCCTTGAAAATGTAAAGCCTTCCTTGCCAGTTTTATAACCCAAGAATGTCTTTGTCAAGGACAGGAACTCTCCCTTTGAAATATGATCATCAGGGAAGATAGGCATATTACCTTGCAGTCTCTGTGAGTGGGCAGGAGCCTAACTTCAATTAAGCACCAATTAGCAGAAAGTGATGGTGTAACCACATTGACCAAACTCTATCCCAATGCCCTCTAGTAGTTTTCCACGAGCTCACCAGCTGCTTAAAAAACAAACAAACAAACAAACAAACAAAACACACACACACACACACACACACACACACACACACACACACACACA
>NC_064818.1:63395803-63471667 GCF_023721935.1 Panthera uncia | reverse complement strand
ACACACACACACACACACACACACACACACACACACACACACACACACGACTTCCTTGTCTGTTGAACTGCTTCTGGTGAATTTATTTCTTTGACACCTCCTTTCTCTGACAATCATTTTAGCAAGCAGGGAGGCTGGCAAGGGAAAAGTAGCTAGAATTAGCAAAGCTTGATTCTTCCAGCAGTAAACTCTCAGATTTTTATATTATTCATTTGAATTCCTCCTGGTCAGGATCCCAGGAGACTATGAGTCCCTGTAGTTAAACTTCTATAAGGGCAGCCATAATAAATCTGCTGATATCTCAGACACCCAACTGGATAGTGAGGTGGAAAAGAGCTGGCCTTGGAGAGCCAAGCATGGGAATGAAGCTTGGGCTCTGGTGTGGCTGAACGGGCAGTTGAGATTTCAGGCCTCAGGATCTACATTACCAAGCTCCAAAACTGATACTGAGCATCCAAAAGTATGATTAACTTGGCTATTTCTAACGGCTCTTCCTATTCTGATGCTTCTGTATCAACTTCTTTAAGCATCAACCTGGACTTCCAAGAGTTCATTTGTTGTGGTTACACAGTGGTCTATTGAGCTGATACACTGAAATTTACCTTACAACCCCCCACTAGAATTTGAGTTACCTATTCTTTGCTATTTGTTGTTTGTTTGCTTGCTTGCTTGCTTCAAGGTTATTTTTCACTAGGATACACTATCAGTGTTGGGATTACCAGGTCAAAATGCATATCTTTTTTATGTTTTTGTTACCTCTTCAGATTGCCCTTTTAAAAGATGGAAAAAAGTTCATTTGCTGCCAGCACTGTATATACCACTACTCTACAATCTTCTCCAATTCCCTTTATGTAATTTAAATTTGCTGTTTTCGTCATTTGTTTGAATGGACCTGGTGATTATTTTAAAATAATTTTAATGTATTTAATTACTGTTTAGTCTGTTTGTTCCCTGCAGGTAACATGACAGCAAAGACTCTTGACATACGTTTCAGATAATTGTCCTTGGGCACAGCCCTCTGGTTTCATCTTGTCCTTGGCTAAGTGTAAAGGATTCTTTCTGTGGTTATTTAATTACTGTGGTATGAACAATGGTAAAGGAGAGATCTCAGAGGAACGAGTGCCAAGCATGGAGAGGTATCCAAAGCAGGACTTATTTCTGAGCTGTGAGAGAGGGACCCTCTAAGTTTAGGGAGATACACATTGAGCCTGATTCCTGTACTCTTTTCTCCCCCAATCAACTATGCGACATTATGTTAAAATCAAGTAAGAGCAGCTCAAAAAATGTAAGAAGCCCTCTAGAGGTCGCTTCAGTGTGAGGCAGCCAGATAGGAATGGGAAAGAGTATTGGGATTGGTAGGTCACAGGCTAACTGTATGTATATGAGAATTAGTTTATTTATATTAAACAAGCAAACAAGCCTGTATAGAGATAAACATTTTGCAAAAATATTACACACAGTTTGAAACAATTGAAACAATATGCAAGAGTATACATTTTTAAATAATGACCATTTTCCCGTTTTATTTCTGGGAGGCATCTTGTGTTAAGTTCTGTGTACTTATATAGAATTTTAAACATTATTTCAAATATTATTATGAAATATATGCATACAAGAAACAATAAGGATTTATGTAATGAATATTTCTTTACCTGTTTTTACTCAGCCTTACCAAATTTATCAAACTCCTGTATTTCAGATAGTTCCACATTTGTTTTCTTTTATGCCATACACATTATGTAGTAGGTTGAGAAATTTTTCATTCCATCTTTCTTTCTAAATATACTCATAGTCTGTATACAATTACCCTTCTGGCATTTTCCCAAGTCAGTACATCTAGGATAGTCATTTTCAAACTGACCACACATAATCACATGGGAGCTTAAAATAAATCTTCATATTTATGTTAAGATGTTTAAAAATGTAATTGAGAGCTTCTCAGTCTTTGCTGGATATCTACATAATTTCAAATTATGTGCCCCAAATTACTTAACTATTACCAAGAGGACAAGGGTGACCTCACAGTAAAAAGGTCTGGATACCACCTTAATTATGTTATCAAAGATAACATTACCAATATTAGGACAAGATAACATCAGTGTGCTTCCTGACATGATGCACTGAAAGCACATAACCTCACTTTTCTAATGTTCCTATCAAAAATTCATAAACTAGATCTAATCTTGAGGATCGCCAAGACAAACAGGACAGTCTACATAATAACTGTTTTAATACTCAGGGCCAGCACTTGTGTTTGAAGTAAAATGAAAGAACTATAAACTACTCCTCCCATTTAGTGACTGCTCAAAAGGTGTTACTTTATAAACACACGTAAACAAATGTGAAAGAGGGAGACTAGGGAACCTAATAGACGCCTTCTCACTCTTCAGACATAATTTCTTTGTGCTTTCAAGCATATATTCTTATATTCTTGATCAGATAATCTCATCACCAAATATACACTTAGCAATGTACTATCATAATTTGTGTATCAATATATCTTCTTTTGTATGTGATTTTTGAATGTTTCATTGTATGATTACATCATCATTATCTAGAGTTACTCCTACAGGGTTTATTATAGAATAGAAAATCCTCCAGGAAATGCTATTCTATTATGGATATTCTATATTCCAATGCATCTGCTTAATTTTTGTCTTAGGCTAAATTGTAGGATTGGAATTACTGATCAAAACCTTTTTTTTCTCGACTGTTTTCCAATGGCTATGGCATTTCACGTCAGTTTTATATTACCTATAAGTGAGATGAAGAAGCATTTTATGTATTTATCTAAGTCAGTAAAAAATTTGTATTAGAGAGATCTAAGTAAAAAGATTTTTGGCAGAATTCTAGATATGAACATCTAGATTGACCCAGCGAACAATTCAGAGTCCCCATCAAGTGTATATACATTGAATAGTGTCCTTATCTGTCAGTGATGTTCTTCCAAAGAGACTTATATTTTCTAAAAGAGTCACCATTACACTGAACAGCCATAATTTCTAGAATGGAATTTTAGTACTATTTTATAAAATCATAACTACAGCAATGAATTATTATGAAATGCTAATATAAAGATACATGGTTCATTTCTCTCTCTGGATCTTCTTCCTTTCCCATTGGGTGTATTTCAAAATCATGTGGCTGTACACTATTGGGTGACAAGGACAAACGTGACTTTTCACTTTGAGAGTACAATTCCTGTTGACTCCTAACAATCATGTCTAATTTTTCTCTGTTTATCCTTTCTTTCCTCTTTCCTTTCATCCCTTTCCTCACTCCTTTCCTCCTTGTCCCTCTTCTTTCTTTCCTCCCTTCTTCCCTCTCTTCCTCCTTCCTCTCTTCTTTCTTTCCTTCCCTCCTTACATTCAGTTGAAAACCATCTGCTTAATAATTAGCTGTGGAGTTTGGACAAGTATTTTTGGAATATTCTAGGTAGAATAAGTCCCCATTTTACTAATGAAGGAGAGCTGGAGTTACCTGATGATGATGTGCGTTCATTTATACTCATTCTTATTAGGTTTGTATTTGTTTATTATTTTTTTGGTTAATGTTTAGTAAAACATTGGGTATCCATACTCTTGATAAGACTAGAACCCAAGTCATAGACTATCCAGTGAAGAAAGCATTCGTATGAAGCATCTTATTTAATGTTGGAATTTTTATTCAATATGGAGCCTAAGGATGGATTGTGATTTGAGTAAGTTTATGGTCAGGCAGTGGTAGCGCCTGGACCAGATTCCAGTTCATTGTGATTCCTAGATTAATGCTCTTTCTCTACTCTCTGTTCCCTGATTTTTTATTTCTTTTCAATTACTATTGGGTAAATCCAAGAATTATGCATCCTTTATTGCATTTTATCAAGTCTTTCTTTTTCCTTTCATTGTCTTAATTTTTCTTTTCTCTTTCTTTCACTGCAAAGAACATAAATCTAAAGGCTACCAGTTCCTTTCCGTAACAAACCCTGCTCTCAATTCTGTTTTCTCCAGGCTATATACAAGCACTGTGTGTAATACAGTGATATCTGTTTGAAGCCCAGGACATGGAATATGGAACCTGGCCTCCACTTTCGACCCTTGAATAAAAATTCCCCTGTCCTATTTGCAGAATATTCCTGGCTAATTTGGATCCTAGGAACGTACATGGTCTGTAAAGGATTTCCTCAGTTTTGCTGCACATCAAGTTCCTGTGCTAAGTTATTTTTGTGTGAATTGTATTCCTTAACACAGTTTGTACAACAATCCCTTTAAGAGATAGTATTATACCTAATTTATAAATGTGGAAAACTGAATCTCAGAGAGGAAATGATAATAATTTATGTTTTAGATAATGCATGATGGACCTAGAATCTGAGGAGCAGTCTGTCAGACTCAGCCAGCTGAAGCTTGATTCCTTCTCTCTTCAGTTTCAAGTGTGTGCGTGTGTGTGTGCGTGCGCGCATGTATGCCTGAGTATGTGTGTGACTGCATATGTCTGAGTCCATCCACATATAGGTGATGTTTGTATCTGAAATGTGTGCATGTGAATCCATACATATACGTGAACAGGTGTATCCTAACAAGGGAGAGAAGATACTATAATTTCAAGGGATGTGGCTTCTGGTACAAAAAGGAAGCCACTTCAAAGGAAGACTAACCTTTGAATAGTCTAAGCATCTCTCAATACAAGTAGAGCAATGCCTATTCTCAGTCTTTTCCAGGGGAAGAATGAGCTCTCATTTCATTTTTTTATAGGAACATCTATCCCTAGCCGGCAGTTTATGAGCAGCTTTCTGTCGTGGGCAGGAGCGCTGGCTCACTATAATTAATTCCTTTCTCACCCCCACACTTGAGAGTGAGAAATGAAAGGGCACTAAAGGGAATGCAGTTACAACCCACAAAGGAGCTACATAAAATGTTACCTTTTGGCTCAACACACCGCTCCCTTCAGGAGTCCTATTCCTAAGTCCCCATCTCAGCACTGAACACCAAGTTTATTGCTGGCTGAGGCCCAATGACAGATTCGTTGGCAGTCACTCTCCAAGATTTGGTAGGGGTATTCATTAAAACTTTGCTGAAGGTAAAGATTTTGTGCCAAAGGTTTTCCCTTATACCATATGTGTTATGTATAAGATAAATAAAGGCAAAGAAAAGAGATGAATTATTGGTGGAATTTAAACCTTGGAGTCAGAGAGTTGGGTGTAGTCCCCACATTGTCATGTAACAGTCTAGAGTAGGGTTCAGTCACCTAGACTTTCTGGACTTCAGTTTCTCTATTTGTAGCACAAGCATTGCAATACATGTAAGATTTGCGGGAAGGTTGAGTGAGTAAAGTGTATATACTGCCTAACACTGTGCCTTGTACATAGTTCTCAGTCCTCACAATGATATAAATTAAAAGCAATTAAAATGCTTCTCCCATTTATCTTCCCATGTACAATTTACAAGGCACGTTCACATCATGTTGTTTTATCCTCAGAGCAATCTGTTAAGACAGGCATGCATTCTTTTTTTCATTTGAACATGTTTCATATGTGATGGATGGCTTGGTTGGCTGATGCTCTTTCCATTGTAGTAGATGCCACTAGGAGAAGAGAACAGTGGCTCTTTTAGCTCTGGATCATGCTGGATGGCTCTGAAGAAAACCTTCAAAACACAAACTCTGCTCCTTTCCTGTAGTAGGACACATGGTCTTAAGGAACAAGGGCCTTACAAGGGCCAGAATCGTCACCCTGACCTTTCAGTCTGTGGTAAGCACCTTGTGCAAAACCTCAATCTTGTTTCAATTAATACATTTCATAATGTTAGTTCTATTGACTTCTGTGTTTCTTTTTTTTTCTTTTTTTAAATAAGGCAGTGTTTTCTGTGTGTAATGTATTATTTGAGGTTCTGTCTTCCTCTGTGAATCAGGAAAATAAATTATGGAAAGAGTTGGTACAAGTCCAAGGCTTCAGTTTGAGTTTTCCTCCCAGGGGAAATGCCCTGGGGTTATCTCAAGTGGCCACAGAAGAGTACATGTAGAAGGCTTATGCAGGGAAGGGAGGATTCTATGGTAAAATGCAGATATCCTTCCCTGGTTCTCCTAGCAGTCTTTGGTAATTTGGAGAAATAAGGAAAAAGAAACAGGTTGAGTGATCCATTCCCTTATGAAAGGTGAGAGAAACAGAGACAGAACTGGGTGGCAAGGAGAATATGAAAAACTTTGTTAGCTTTATACTTTTGAGCCTTCTACCCTTGCCAATTTGGAAAACAAAGCACGTACATAGTGTCATTATTATTGTTTTAATCAGCATAATGCATCCATCTACCCATGTTTTTTAAAAAAAAAATATGTTTATTATTTATTTTTTTGAGAGAGAAGAAGACAGTGCGAGCAGGGTAGAGGCAGAAAGACAGAGACACAGAATCCAAAGCAGGCTCCAGGCTCCAAGCTGTCAGCACAGAGACTGATGCAAGGCTTGAATGCACGAACTGCAAGATCATGACCTAAGTTGCAGTCGGACACTTAATTGACTGAGCTCCCCAGGCACCCCGATCTACCCATCTTTAGTTTATTAAAACCCAAAATTGTTATCAATGCATTTAGGTGAACGGTACCATTCTTTAGTTCTGGGAACTGACCTCTTTCAAATCATGGAATGTCTCCATGTGCTCTCATGGATCCAGGGTGGAAGACACTAATTGGAAGTCTGTTCCTCTGACACTCATCCATTTATTTTTATTTGTTTTATTTTTAAATTCATCTGCAAGCACTTACTTGCTGGGCATTTACTTTGTGAATGGAGGAGCCATCCTAAACTCATTATTACTGGATTCCAAGATAGTCAGGTGAAGTCTGTGTTTCTGGAGAAATGGAGAGAATCAGCACAAGTAGTGTAGATGGATCATCCCCAACCACTGAAAAGAAACTAGAATGTTCCCCGGGACTAGGTGGTATGTATGGACACCCAACACTCACCACCTGCTGTACCAGAAGATGGTTCTACCTTGACATGGTCTGGCTGGAATGTGACTTTTGAATATTGAAGAATATTCAAAAGTATACATCATGATCAGATGGTGGTGAGGGAGACAGGTGCCATTTAAATCTTGGGTGAAAAGAAGCCCATGCCCTCTGAACCTCAAAGGAACTGGGCAATCTGATCCCACATTTTGGAGATGAAGAATCTGAGATTCAGAGAGAAAAGATAACTTCACCTCAGCTTCCCATTGGGCAGCAGGGGCATTAGAACTCACAGCTTCCCATCCCATGTTTGATGTTTTTGGTTTGATTTTGTTTTCCATAAATCATACTGCCATGAAGCATTAATACAAATAATCACAAAGTCTTAATTATATCATTATATGTTACCTATGGGTTTTTTGGGGGGAAACAAAAATTAGTTCCAAGAAAAAGGACCATTTAAGTTGAGATGTGATGGGTAAGTAGAAGGTTGGCTAGGTGACAAATGCCAGGGTAGCACTGAATCACTTTGAAGGTGTTGGTTCTCTAGGCAGAAGGATTTTAGTTTAATTCTACAACAAATTTGTGCGTTGCATCCCATCAAAAGTAAAAGGCAAGAAAAATCTTAACAAAACCAATCACTGGGATTTTTTTCACAGATGTCTGTGATGGGCTGCCGATGAGGACCTGATGTCCTTAGTTGAACAGCCTGTGAGGAACTCAATCCTGACAACAACCATGTGATGAGCTTGGAAGGGGCCCTTCTCTAGGTGAATCTTGAAATGACTGTAGCCCAGTCCACAGCTGGATCACAACCTTATGAGAGAGGGTCCTTGAGCTGGAGGGTCCCAGATAAGTCATACCCAGATTATGGTTCCAAAGAAACTTTGAGAAAATTACTGTTGTTTTAAGTTGCTCGGTTTTGGGGTAATCTGTGACTTAGCAGTAGATAATTAATAATTATTCCTTGCTGGGATCAAGACATGTCCAGTCTCATTTTCATATGTCTTCTCCTTGAAGTCTTTGTCTAGACCCTTGAAAAAGAGGGTCATAAAATTTCTTCTCATAATTTTTCTTAGTGAAGATAGACATCAAACAAACCATTAACCACACAGCTAGAGAACTTTGTCTTTTTCATAGTCATAAAAGTCTGAATCTGAGGTTAATTGACATGGAAACATCCAGTTATTCAGAAACTATGCCTTAATAGTGATACTATTAAGGGCCTCATGTTAAAAAAAGGCCCGTGGGGCTTCTCAGGCCTATGGTACACTGCACCTTAGGCTATCATAAGGTCTGAAGCTACTTTCTGGAAGGGAGTGGGGGCTGGGGTCATATTAATCTTCTCAACACAGTCTTTTGTAGCTATAGACAGCCTGCTTTGATGGCATGCGTTGTTCCCAGTGAGTTGGTTTCCCTGGCTTCTTTTAGGCCAAGGATCTCCAAAGAAAAGGAGAGGTAATTTGTGATCTCCTGTAAGCCTATGGAAGTTTTTACGCTAATAACTAGGGAGACCGTCCCCTGAGGGATTTGGGAGCAATCCCTTGCCCTCTGCCTCCCACTTCTCTAAGGGGAAATATTACTGCCAAGTTTATTCTGAGAACAGCTTAAAAAACACATACCGAACAGCATGTCCTGGCAAAAATAAAAGCAAGAATGAGGATAGGCTATTTCTAGATAAAAATTTAAAAAAATATATATGCAGAGAAGAAAAATTAAGCTCATGCAAATTTGTGACTTCTCCCACAGTTGTAGGGACCTACATACCAAGAATTTGGTTTTCTTTCTGTTTGCTTTCATATTTTAATTGTGCAATGTTTCAAACTTATCCAGAAAAGAAGAGAATAATATGATGAGATCCTGAGTACCTTAATGATTCCTCAATAATGATCAGCTCAATTATATGTAATCTAGATTCTACTTGACTCCCACCACCAATGTACACACTGGGTGTGGACTGTGGATTATTCCTTATGCATTTCTAAGACAATGTACCACTTGTTTCTGTGTGTGTGTGTGTGTGTGTGTGTGTGTGTGTGTGTGTCTCCCCCTTTCTTCCAATGCTATTCCAGTGCTATTTTTTCTCTTCTAGTACCATGGTCTGGGATGAATGCATAGGTACTGAGGTAATGTGATTTTGCCTAGATTTCTGTTTGCTAAACATTGTTTATTGAATCCTCTAATAATGCTTTGAAGACAGTACTATTACTAATTCCATTTTACAGATGCAGAGAATGGTCTGGTGAGATGACATCACTTGTTCAAGGCCACGGAGATGGCCAGTCTATGACATGAAGGAAAATCTATCAGAAAATTGATCAATGCATTTTAACAAATAGTTATACTCTTTCCTAAAAGAGGTTTGCTTTCTTCTTTCCTAAAATAGGTTGGATTGTTTTCCATGCAAGAGGAAGCCCTCTTTTTTTTAAAAAATGAGCCCTCATTTTTTATCCATTGCTGAAGTAGGGCAGTGAGAGGCTCAAAGGCCTGGCAGGGATTATGCTGAGAGGGCGTTGTGACCACTAGCCACAGGTCAGCTCAGGACATCCATCTGGGGTGCTGGGGAATAAAAATAGGGGAGGAGAACAGTTTATTTCAGCTCCGATTAGAATCAGAGCAAAGGAATCAATGTTTACCAAATGAAACTTGTCTAGAATAGCACATATTTCCTAAGTCCCATAGGTATTACAAATTGAAACAGGAAATGAGAAGCTATTAAAATAAATGATCCAACAGTGTTCTTTAAACAACTATCAGCACTTTGATAAAAAGGAAACCTGTACCACCCTCTTCTATATTTTCTAAGCTCAAACTCCTAGAACTTACTTGGTAGGTCAGCACTAAATTTGGGTGATGACTGCTAAGTCCTAGACACTAGTACTTAATAGAAGCAGAAGTTAAAAACAATTTCTGTACACGTGGGTGTTTTGCTTATAGGTAATTGGTTGCTAGAGGTGGAGGAAAGTTGAAAACATGGCTGTGAGAAAAAAACATAAGAGGCAAGTATTACATTTTATTTAATTAATGTGCTGGATAGAAATGACTGAGCCCATTTCCTCATGAGCTTTAAAGAAAGTGTTGTACCTCTGTTAATATTGTTTCTTTCCTCACATTCCATGGAAGTATCTGTGAAGAGTGCAAGGGGAGAACAATAGATGTAAAGTGAAAATAATGATAATAGTCATCATAGCCATTATAATCGTAATAATAGCCTCTTTTCCCAGTATTATTTCTCATTGGTACCTGGAGTTATGATCATTCTGTAGGTTTATAGGACTGAGGGCCTTTTTAAAAGTTTTTAAATGTTTATTTATTTTTGAGAGAGAGGCGGGGGAGAGGGGAGAGGGGCAGAGAGAGAGAGGAGGAGATACAGAATCCAAAGCAGGCTCCAGGCTCTGAGCTGTCAGCACAGAGCCCAATGTGGGGCTCGGACTCAGGAACTGTGAGATCATGACCTGAGCCAAAGTCAGACACTAAACTGACTGAGCCACCCAGGCTCCCCAAGGCTGAGGGCTTTTCAAAACTACTTTAAGGAGGATAGAGTAAAGGTTACTATAGTAGGTGTTTTAAAAGTATATGAATACATCCTATAATACATACACACACGCAACTGAATATATACCACATTTTCTTTATACATTCACTTATCGATGGATGTTTAGGTTGTTCCTGTATCTTGAGTCCCATGAATAATGCTACTCTCTCTTCAATACAATAGCTACTCTCAAATGCTAATCTCTCTTCAGTACTCTGATTTCCATTATTTTGGATAAATTCCCAGAGGTAAGATTGCTTTTCAAATGGTAGTTCTATTTTTAGTTTTTGAGGAACTTACATACTGTTTTCTCTAGTGGCTGCACCAGTTTGCATTATTACCCGCATGGTGCAAAGGTTTCAATTTCTCCACATCCTCACCAGCACTTGTCTTTTGGTCTTTTTGATAATAGCCCTCCTGATAGGCATGTGATTATATCTCATTGTGGTTTTGATTTGCATTTTCTGGAAATGAGGCACTACTAATTAGCAGGCATAAAGGTTCACTTACACAAGACAAATAACTTCTAGAGATCATCTGGACAACAGTGTACCTATAGTCAACAGTACTGCATTTTACACTTAAAACTCTGTGGAGGGTAGATCTTGTGTTAAATGTTCATACCACCAGTAAAAAGAAACGTGTATGAAGAGATCTAAGTCATTTTGTAATTACTTCTATAGATCATGTGTCTTAAGTGGTTCCATGAAAGTGTTCTTGGCCTGAACCATGTGCATCACAGCTTTTATAAATGATGCATCCAGTCTATAGGAAGAGGTAAGCTCCATTTTTCCTCTACATTCTTTCTTCCTGTCTTGATGTTTGCTGGCAGTAGGAAGGGCTGATTGAAATGACTGGTTAGTACAGTGGACAATTCCTCAATATACTAAAGTTAAAATTGTGGTAAATTAAATGAATAAGAAAGTTTAAGAGTTTTTGAAGGACTCTGGCTTTAGTTTTTAAAGTTATACATGTATCTTCTGCAATTAAGTTCCCAAATTAAAGTTCCCTTCATACTTTCGAATTTGTATCTTCCTAAGGGTACTTAGCCAGATATTCCTTCAAAGACCTTGTGTAGTTTATCCCCAGGGAGGCTCATTCACAGGGATTTACTCAAGAAGTAACTGTTATGTTTGCAGGATGTTTGACATCCAAGCTTTTGTTCTTGGCTGAGCTGTTAGTAACCTTGGGAGAAGTCCAGCAGAAGTGGCTATGAGCAAGGAGGAGGGCAGGGATTGATTGCTTCTGTGCATTAAAACATTGAGTGGGAGCAAAAAAGCACTGCTTTCTCAGAGCCTTGCAATTATTAATACATGTCAATACACACATGTACTTTCATAACAGACTGAATACAATTCTCATCATGAATCCTGTGCTTCTGTATTGTCTTTTAACAATGTGGTAGACTTAAGAGTTAGCATGTTGACTGCTAAGTGCAAGTTGTTTACCCAAATGTGGTCACACTGTGGTGAAAAAATAGATACAACAAGAGTCAGGACTTTGGGAAGGCTATTAACAAAATTAAAACCAAACACTTCTCCCAAAACTTCTACCTAACTGATCCAGAACCTCCCATTTGGAGACTTCATTCCAAATAATTATGGATCATTCTCTTATTCTCTATTATTTTGTGAAATCTATTTAGATCTAGATGAGCTAAATTAGTAGAATTCCTCCCACATACAAACAGGTTGATTTGAGAAAATATATCCAGGGTATATCTGGGTGGTAATTGCTGGTATTTCTGAAGCATTTAGTTTTTAAACAGTTATCCTTCAGGGATGCCTGGGTGGCTCACTTGGTTAAGTGACCGACTTCAGCTCAGGTCATGATCTTGCAGTTTGTGAGTTTGAGCCCCGGCCGGACTCTGTACCCACAGCTCAGAGCCTGCAGACTGCTTTGAATTCTTTGTCTCCCTCTCTCTCTGCCCCTCCCCTGCTTGTGCTCACTTGCTCTCTCTCTCTCTCTCTCTCTCTCTCTCTCTCTCTTTCAAAAATAAATAAACATTAAGAACAATTTAACAATTATACTTCATATTTTGGGCCTCTTCTATTTGTAAAAGCGTTCCAGTTTGCTAAAGCCCAATTTGTATAAATAGGTTTTTGAGAGTATAGTTAGGTTGTGAAACAGAGTAGGCGCATGGCAATGCCCAAAGCAAAATCTTGGATGAAATAGTACACAGGTCATCTCTAACCCTTAAGCTGTCTTGGTGTAGTAGAAAAAAAAAAGGAAAGAAAGGAAGAAAGGTGCTTACCCTTTCCTCAATACAGTTTACTTTCCTTAACAGAATATGGTGATAAGAAATTAATTTGTTTAAAGGAAATTAGGTATCTTACTGCTGGCCGTGTGAATGTTTTTCTTAATAACTACACAAAGATCTGATGTTGGCGATGTGCCGATGCCCTTTAGTGTGTTACTATTCTGCACTACACAATCTGCACAAGCATATGCACCGGCTCCGTGGTTTGATGGTTAGTGCTGAAAGCTAATGAGGAAGGCTTTCATTTCCATTTCTTAGGTCCTGCAGACTGAGAGTTGGGTGATGCTGACCATTGTGGTGGCAGGGGTGATGCTCTGATACCTTTACCTGGCAGGGGTGGAATGTTTAGAGGTTAAAGGGGCCCCTACAGAGTACCTTGAAATACCAATAAAATATTAATATTTCAGTCTGTATCAGGCTTCATCTTATATTAGATTTAATATTAGCAAGTTGAATCAAGCTTTGAGGATTAAATAATTATGAAAGAAAGACTTTAGCTTGAGAAAAATTCAGCCCAGTAATTGAGTGTCTTGATGACAATTGGGTAAAGTGCCCCTCTTAAAGCAGCAGAGTATCTATCTGGGTCAGGTTTCTACAGGAGTGGAGGTTGATATCTCCTCCTTCCTTTGAGGTAAGGTCAAATATTAGCATTTGAGTTAACCAGGAGCTCCATTTCCACCAAGGGAAGAAACCAGAAAGCTGAAAGCACCTCCAGATGTCACTAAGGCTATCCATATGTACTCGTTTTCTTCTCCTTCTATGCATATTGTAACATTGCGCTTGAAACCAGCTATGGCCGTTACACTTGTTTTGTCCATTGAAATGTAAATGAATGTAACTCTACAGGTTTGGCCTCCCCTTGAGATTGACTTGGAGCAGAGCTCCCAGATAATGGACCAGTACTATGAGAGAGAAATAAACCTTTTAAGCCTCTAGGAGTTGAGAGTTCTCAAATGTTAGTGCTCATCAGAATCACCCAAAGGACTTTTTGAACAGATTGTTGGGCCCACCTCTAGAGTTTCTCATTTAGTAGGTTGGTAAGAGATGTGAGGAGCTCTAACAAGCTGCCAGATGATGCCAGTTCTGCTCATCCAAAGTCCACGCTTTGAAAACTGTCTCAGGCTATCTTGACCAGGCAGAGAAGATGCCCTGATTTATTTAAGTGAATATAAAGGATGACCATGTATTGGTAATTTACTCTATGGTAGACATTGTATTTCTTCACTGTAACCCTAAAACTATGTTGCATTAATATCACCCATTTTATTGAAAACTCAAGACTTCTAGAGCTTACACTATTGCCCACAGTCTTTTACATAGTAACTGGCAGATATGATATCTCAGGCTGCCTGATATTAAATATGAAGCTTATATTAATCTGTTTTTGTATGATTCAGACTATTTTGGAGGTGTTTGATCACCTAAATAACGCTGTCTATCAAACTACTGGGTTTTTGGAACATTTTCTCATGTAGTAAGATTATACTGAGTTACTTCATTTCAATATAATTATATTTTAGGATAATTAGGTTTTTTTGGATGTGATGGAGGCCGCAAAGATGGATAAGGTCCAAAATGTTTTCAAAGAATTTTCAGTCTTTTAGAGTAAGTATCCCCAAAGCAAAGCAGATTATAAATGCATTAGGACGAGAATAAACAAAAGATTCTGGGAGTCCACAGGAGGGAGGGATTCCACGGATGGGAACCTGTAACAGTGACAGGTCTTTAGAGCAATGTGAGAAGGAAACCGTACAATTGCAATACTGAGCTACAAATCACCACTGAGAAGATTGGTTTGATCCATAATTTCTTTAATTAAAAAATATCCTTGGGACACTTTAGTTCTTTAAAGGTTAATTAATAGATGTATTGAGTGCTATGGTGAGGATTAATTGAGGTGGTGCTGGAGGAATACTGAGGAACTGAAAGCATTATGTGGATTTTCTGCTAGGTCATTTTCCTGTGAGACAGCTAAATATGATGGCAGCGACAAGACCAAATCCCAAATAATATTTCTAAGTAAATTGCTTAAATCCTCAATCTAGTTGTTTTTTTTTTTTAATCTAAAAATGTAATAGCTAATAAGTTTAGGAAGTGCACACAGATGAAAATGATTTGTGGAGATAGTGATGTAAAATATCTTTGTCCCCAGATTAGGTCCAATAGTGTAGCTTAGTAGCTTAGTATAAGTGGGAAGGAATTTGAATTTCTTTTGGAAAGGATCGTCTAGCATCTTGTGCCTTCCATAAAATAACTGGCACTTTTTAAGAAGCTAACATTTGCCAGAAACAAATGGAGCTGTTTTTGTGATGCTTTTTTCACACAAACATGTCACAGTGAAGTCAATGTGTCAACTGCCTCATAAATTTGATTGGGTTTTGAATTTCACTTTATAGCAATCGCTGCTTGAGGCATGTCCAAAATGTTTTGAGACTGCCAATAAAGCCACTAGCTGACCATCTATAGAGACATCACTGTGAAGCGCCCTGATTGTTTTTTCCTCCAGATGTTCTCCACAATATTCCTCCTGTGAATCGCTAACATTTCTGTAATTCCAGGCTGACAAGTGGGGATTGTGGGAAAGTAGGTGGATTTCACTAAGCAGAGTCTAGCCACCAATTCCATCATCCCTTCTGTGGGCAAGAGAAATGAGGTCAACAGGGATGTGGATTCTGCACTGAGACCGTTTGGATTAAAATTCACAACTTCACCTTTCACTAGGGAAGACTGAGCATTATTCCTGTTTGAGGAAATTAAGATCGTGATGGACTTTGGATTTAGACAGACTTTTGTCAAAATCTAAGCTTTACTACTTACTGGCGAGGCATCCTTGAATAAGTCCCTTAGCTTCCCTGAGTGAGGGCTGTGAGTGCCAGGGAAGCTTTGTGCAAGACATGGATGGGCATGGCCTGGAATATGGAAGTGAAGCTAAGATATTGAAACTCCAAGGCTGCATTTGATAACATAAGTTTAAAAGGATCTGACTGATGTGGACATTCTGGTGGGATGGAATTGGACAGGAAATTTGACCACCTCCAGATGAGAAGTATATTAAATTCTCTGCAGAATTTCCCCTTTTGACATGAATTCACTGGATTTCTCCCAGGCACCAAGGTTTCCATCCTTGTATGTGCTCTCCACTTAACCTATATTATCCAGTGTGAGGCTGAGGGTGACAACCTATCAGAGAGAAAAAAAAGGGAAGCAAGCAAAGCATTTCTCTTTGTATACTTTAATTTTTAAAATGTTTTTATTTATTTTTGAGAGAGAGAGAGTATGAGTGGGGGAGGGACAGAGAGAGAGGGAGGCACAGAATCCAACGCAGGTTCCAGGCTCTGAGCTGCCACCACAGAGCCCAACCTGGGGCTTGGGCTCACAAACCACAAGATCATGACCAGAGCTAAAGTCAGACGTTTAACTGACTGAGCCACTCAGGTACCCCTGTGTGTATGTATTTTAATATAGACACCTAGACTCAGAAGCTCTGATATACCTGTCTTTTTTGCAGTCAGAACTCTGCTGCTGGGTCTCAAGATTTTGACTTTTTCTCACAGCCAGTGGGTTTGAGTTTAATATTTGTAGGGAAAAGTTTAGCAGGCGTGGTGAAGAGTTTGGTTACTTCAGTGTAAAAGGGAGAAACTTACTGCTTGTAGATTACTCATCAGACTTTAAAGCCATACCTTTAAAAAAAAATGTTTCTTTATTTTTGAGAGAGAGAAATAGAGTGCAAGAGGGGAGGGGCAGAAAGAGAGGGAGACGCAGAATCCGAAGCAGGCTCCAGGCTCTGAGCTGTCCGCACAGAGCCTGACACAGGGCTTGGACTCATGCACCACGAGATCATGACCTGAGCGGAAGTCTGACACTTAACTAACTGAGCCACCTAGGTGCCCCTCAAGCCATGCCTTCTAAAGAGTCTTTGGAGTAAAAAAGGGATTTCTGTGGTGGTTGTGTTCCATTCTTAACATTTTTTTAAATTTTCATGTCTGAATCTAACTGGTTTATGTGATTGCCCCCCGCATGTGTGCCAGCAAATGATTGCGTTACTCCTCGTCCCATCACTTGAAATGTGGACTTAGAATATTCAGTAGAGAACACATTTTATTTCCACTAACATGTCAAGTCATGAGCATGGGAATCAATATTATTGAACCCTAAGGCATAGCCCATCTTTACTTTTCAGACTCTGCCTTAGTTGGGGTTTGACAACTCTAAGACAGTAGACAGTAAGGGCTGGAGGGGGTTGGAGGTGGAAGAAAGGCATGAAATGAAGTATCAGTCATTTCCTAAGTCCATGGCTTTTCTATTTCTTTTCTTGAAACAGATACGGGCTATAAAAAGGGTCATATTTAAAGTGAGTTAAATGGAAATTTTATTTGAATAATCACAGAACATATTGTCTGTTTCTACTTTTTTCAGAATCTCTAAATTTCTCACATGGTATTTATTTTCCCATATTATAATTCAAGATGTCATATTTTTAAATTTCAGTTTACTCAGTAAAACCTATTGCAGTCTGTCAGAGACTTGTTAACTAAAGAAGAATAAGATTGCCTACTCATCCCAACCTGATCCAGTGGCTTGAACTAAAAAAAAATAAGGAAAAACACAAACAATTTTGACAAGCAGCACTGTTAACAATGAGCTGAAGTATCAGTGGATATATTGGGAAATCCTCCGTAGAAAATATTCCTCCGCAGAAAGCAAGGATTAGCCTTCCAGGCTTATGAGAGAAGATTTATCAGTATCACCCAAATTAATTCTAAAGAATGGTAATCTACGTTACAAAAAGTGTGTCTTATCATTTGGGAAACATTACGTTAAGCATATTTAACTTTAGGAATTGCCAGAGGCTTTAACATACTACTGCACATTAAGAGAGTCCGATGTATTTGACAATAGGAACATTTTTCTCTTGGGCCTTATTTCAGGACTAACCTTCAGTAGAGGGCATTTAGGAAAGCTGATTTAGTTGCCTTATTTTCATATTGATTGTTTCAATGTGATAAGTAGAATAGAGCACACACGAAACCTTTAAAGGGTGGTATTACAAAGGCACATCACATGACTTTATGTTTTGCAGCTTGGTGTTTCTGTCAGAGTTGTAAATGAATCAAGGCATTGAGCCAGAATGAATAGCCTTGCGCGGTACTCTTCGATGTTGCCCCCGCCTTTACCCCATTAGTCCTTCTACCTAGTATTAGTGCTTCTTCCTGAAAACAGTGTTGCTTTTTTTCTGGGGCGGGGAGTAGGAATGCAGTGCTAAGTGTAATAAGTGTGCTGCCCCTTTTATGGCTTCCCTTGCAGCTAGGGACTCAGTTATGGTCAAAATACATAAAATGAGAGCACTGATAGTAAAGGTCAAGCATCGTAATAGGAGACAATTCTCAGGTACCAGATCTTTCCATTTCTGCTTGCATCAGATATGTTTAGACTTCTTGTGTCCATCCTGTGAAGGTGAGATGAGAATAATGAGGATGAAGGTAGCAGAGCAGGATGGAGGAAAATGGTTTATTGGTGGCTACTGCCTCAACTGTGAGTGTCTTCACAGTAGATATCACTATCTTAGGAAGCTTAAAAATTTCAATATAATGTATTTATTTGTATTCCCCGATATAAGCAACTTTGCCTTATTTTCTTTATCCGAACTCTTTCTTCATATTGTAAGTGTTCGGGATGCCCAGTTGGCTCAGATGGTTGAGCATCTGACTCTTGATTTTGGCTCAAGTCATGATCCCAGGGCCTTGGGGGTCAAAGTCTGCACTGGGCTCTACCTTGAGCATGGAGTCTGCTTAAGATTCTGTCTCTCCCCTTCCTCTGCCCCTCTCCCCTGATCACACTCTCTCTCTCTTTCTCTCAAGTAAAAACATAAAAAATAAAATAACACATATTCTAAGTATTCAAAATCAGCAAGGACCTTTCTTTGAATGTTTTGAACTGTGATCAAAAAAGTTAATAACTTTTTCTAACATATACAGCATTCAAACACCTTCTGGTTTGATTTTTCTTCACGTGTGTGTGTGTGTGTGTGTGTGTGTGTGTGTGAAGGCTAAGCAGGTCGAAGACTACTAAGAAATTTGCTTATGTTCTTCAAAGGCACAAAAGTTAGACCTGTAATTTTGATAATTAAATATACATATATTATAAATATATAATATATAATATAAACATATATATATATATAATGGAAAGTGTGTACTGTGTAAATGTAAATATACAATATACCATACATCTAAATATAAATATATATATGTATATATATATATATATATATAATGGACAGCGTATACTGTCCATATATAACTGTAAATATAGTTAATAAATTAGAATCCTCACATCCAGCACATTCACTAATCAATGATCATATGCCATTGGCCTGCCCATGCAAATAGTCACATGAATTCTGTGACCCAAACCAGTGCTGAGTCAATTGGTAGGATTACTAATATCTTTAAAACTTTTTGTGCCTATTGTGGGACAAATTGTTTAATATGGAGATTGTTTTTAACTTAAAGACTACTGATTTGAATATTTATAAAATAAAGGAAAAGCGCCAGCAAAACATAATAATAATAATTTAAAAGACTTTAAAAAAGCAATTATTATTGGTTAAAGCTTTGAATTTCCTGGACCATTTCAAATAGGATTGTTCAACTAAGTTGCTCAGTCTTTCTGTTGATTGTAGTCTGTTTTTTTTTTCCTTCCTTCCTTCCTTCCTTCCTTCCTTCCTTCTTGCATTTCATCCTTTTTTCCTGTTTTATTCTGGCTGCTGCTAAGTTTTGTATCCAAGTAGCCATGCAGCTTGGCTAGCAGGGATTCTGGGAGCTGGTTACATGTTCCTGGGGCTAAGAATTTCTATGAAAGACTCAAAATTAGATATAGAGATATAGATATCCAATTAATTGCTTTGTAATCCTATCTCTGATGGGATCAAGAAAAGTTATAAATCTGCATTGGGTATCATCATTGAGACATATTCTTTGCTAATGTACTTGTTGTAGAATGATATCTTGCTCTTTTAGTTTTCAAATCACTCTAGTGAAAATGACAATGTTTCATGTTTGTTGAAATAGTTGAGAGTCCCACTGAAACTTTGTTCAGGAGGAAGCATCATAAGGACATTTAAAGAAGGGATAAACTGAGGAGCAAGGCTATACATTTAACATTCCAGGTGCTATTTAATCACTGGCTAAACAACTATGTGGTCAGAATGTGTCAGAGACAGTTAACGAGTAATATTTGGAATAAAAGAACTTTCAGTCTCCTTGAATCCTGACTATGTACTTGGGGATAAAAGAATACATAGAAATGAGTTGTATATCAAAGTGCTAGATTCCGAGCAGAGGAATTTTTTTAGGGTCTTCCCCCCCTTCCTGATGGCTTCCTTCGTTTGTTCACTTCCCTCTACTCTTTACCTTTCCCCCTCAAGAACAAGATGTTGATTATCATTTATCTAATGGCAACTCAGATTAGCACCTTCGAAAACATGCCAAGTTTTAACCTAGAATTCGGGGTATCTTCATCTCAATTGTCTTAAGATCCTTTTTGTTGTCTTTCTTTCTAAAGGAGATTTCTCCTCAATAAATTGAAGCTCATTTCATTTTAAAATGAAGCAGCTGCACGTGGTGTTAAGTCCGGGGACTGTTGTGTATGAGATAACAGACTATTGGTCGGATAAAAGCTGTGTCTAATGGGAAGTAGGATCAATTTAGCAAATTGCTGTACTAATTTCTAATGATAGCCTGATTTGAAAGACCACATAATCCTGTGTGAAAATCCTAAAATTTTGGTAATTTGGGGGAAGGTTTTGAGAAACCACAATTAGACAAAAACTTGTTTGTCTTTTGTTTTGGCTGTTCTTACTGTGATGCTGAGATATGATGTTGTTTGAGTATAAGGATAAATACACTTCCCCATATTCCGGAGTCTACCACTCTATATCAGAGGCCAACATAATGGCAGGGGCTACTCCTAGGGATTCAGTCTAAGGAATAAGTCTGCATAATATTTGTAACTATTTCCCCCCTTGTTATAAATGCTAAGGCCTGGAGAAGAGGAAAGAGTTCTTCTTGGTTCCCACTTGAGAAAAAAGATTAATCCTTCTATTAAGAATTTATTTTGGATCAATGGGTAGAAACCTCCTGGGCTATTTTAATGTTGTCAGAGATCACTCAGGTCAACACATTCTCTCTTTCCATCTCTGAAATGTCTCATGAAAAAGGTTAAACATCTGATATCATCCAGAGGTCTGTAGCTAGGGAGTTGGCAGAACTGAATTCTCATCCTAGTTTCATCACTGACTAGTTTGTTACTTGAAAAATTTCTCCAGGTATTGGAGCAGCAGGAACCTCAACTGTAAAAGAACAAAAATAAAACCAACAGTCCCAGGGATAGCTATAAAATTCTGTGGGATGGCCACCAAGCCAAGCAATCTCATGCCTTCCACAATACAGTATCCCCAAACTTGTGGACAGTCTATATCTTGTGTTGTATCTAAGTGTCTTAATCATAGTATATAAGAAATGTGAATCATATGCATTTGAGGTAGTTCCCATACAAGCTTCTCCATCATACTCAGTAATGGTCAATCAAGACTTCAGTAGATGTCAGAAATGTTGGCACCTGGTACTTCTGTGGTCGATAAAGTCAAGTCAAAGAGTATAGTGATTAATCATATGGGTTCTAAAGTCTGTTGACCTGTTTTAGAATTCTAGATTCTCTCCTACTAGTCATGTGAACTTAGGCAAGTAATTTAACCTGTCAAGGCTTAATTTTTCTCACCTGTGAAATTGTGGCATCATAAACCAACCTACTGAGGAAAATGAAAATGAAATGGGAGCTTTTATGTAAATCATGGTGCTAGTACATTTAGGTGATCCAATAAAGGTTAGCTATTATTTTTACCAACCCAAACCTTTTTAACTGACTTATATTTAGAAGCTATAAAGTACTGTGTAAAATATGACTGAAATTTCCAGATGGATTGTGGTATTAAGGTATTTCCCCACTTTATTTTCCTTCTATAAGCATCTGTAAGCATCATTAAATTATGCTAATAAACACTGACTCATATCCTCTACTTCTACCTCTATCCTCTTAAATTTTTGTTTTTTTTTTTTTAGGAATACTTTATTTCACATAATAGTTCCCTTGTGAGCAATTTAGAGACCTAAGAGAGCTTTCTCACTGATTATTTCACCTCCATTCTGTTAGAGAGAGACCTCCAGGTAACCAGTTCAGACCCACTAGGTTGTTAAAGCCAGACCTGTCATTTATTTCTTTCTCAAATATTTATTGAGCAGTTACCGTGTTTCATGTAAACATCTAGTTGTAGTAGTGGATAGTGAGGATATTAAGGAATCCAACTTTCTCTAGTCTCAGTGAATGGAAGTCTGCTACCCTCCTGAATTCGTTGCTGTGAGTGTCAGAATTAAAATTCTCAGGGCCTGAGAAAGCTCTCCATGGAGGGTGGTTGGGGGGTGATGAGTTTGGAAAGAGTTAGCAATCAGTCTCTCACTCCAGAGGGTCCTATTACTATAAGTGGGGTCTGTAACCTGAAGAAAAGGGCTCATTTTTTCCCTTAATTTTTAAATTGTTATTTTGTGGCTCATGGATGTCCCTGTCTCTCAGGGTATAAATAGCAAAGATTTTATTCTTCTCATTCCCTGTTCTTGGATTCTCCCTCCCTCTTAACTTCAGGTCTCCACTCTGCACCACTCTGCATTTTCTCTTTCCTGAGCCTCTCCATTAAAGGGATGTTGCAAAACATGCAGTTTTTTTTTTAAACAAAACATTTTGTTTATGATACTAGTAAATTCTCTTTGGATTTGCCAAATACCCACTGTGGGTCTGAAGGATTTATATGGAAATTAAGGCAGCACTACATCTGCCTAATTAGACAGATGTACTCATAAAAGGAGCCCCATGTCTGCTGGAACAGGAGGAGGATTGGGCTGGGGAGGAGGGGGCTGGAGCTCTTCCTCAGCTGTGAGGAGCTGTTAGCACACAGGCTCTAGTCTCCTGGGACACTTCCCTGCTCCACAGGCAAAGGGAGGATAAGTTCTTTTTCACAACCAATAAAGTACTCAAATTAACCTCCCTCACCACTGTGACATAAGTAATGCCAACTTTAAGGAAAGCAGTTCGCAGATTTCCAGAAGAATGGCAGAGACCTAGCCACTTTACTGGTAGAGAGGTTCTATACCTGTGTTGCACATGAGAATTACCTGGGGACCCTTACAACTTCTTATGACTGGGGCCACCTAAGACCAATCACTGTCTTTCAGCATCCTCCCAAAATCAACTTGAGGGGGGAGGATATAGGTCCCAATGTAAAAGAAGAAAATCAGGATTTAAAATTGTTCCCCTGTGGTGTTCACTATGCCTGTTAGAACAATTTAGCAACATTGATGGGCCAAATCACCGTTGCCCAACCTCGTCATTTGTAACTAAAATTGGCATACAAGTGCTCAGAACTGATAGGGGTTCACAAAACACACACAGCACAGAGCAGGAACAGAGAGACAAACACTAGCATGTTTAGAAACTTCGGCCACACAGCTACAGATACATATTCAGGCACACAGATTCATTCCTAGAACCTCATGAACAGGTTCCTAGACATGTGCACACTCAGATGCACATAAACACAGAGATCTCCTAGGAAAAAGATCCACAGATACAGATTCACACAGACGTAAGTATTGAGACACAAATAAACAAACACATGGGTGTTTGGATGCATACAAAAGCCCACATGTATCAAGTTAGCCCCAAACGTACAGCAAGACGATTGGAGATACTCAAAAAGAGAAAGCAGAATTACAGAATTAACCTCATGGTTAATTATATCTCAAGAAAGCTATTGAAAAATTAAGACTAAAAATTGCAGAGATATACTTAGACAACCAGCAAACAAAGATGTAAGAGGGGACAGACACACTCAGGAAATATGCTGTAAAAGTTTTGGGCCTTTTCTATTTGTGTGCGAGTGTCTACAGGTTTTCGGAGTGGCACTGTGATGTTCTCTGCTGCCTCTGGGTGGAAATACTTTTGCCAGACTCCATTGCAAGTTCCCTGGCCCCTTGCCCAGATAGAGAGTGTGGAAGACAGGATTGAAAGTATAGTCTCCAAGGAGAGAATTATCCATATTTTTCTGGAAAAGGAGATTCTATTGAAAAAGTTCCTCTCATGCGAATCTGAAAATTTGAGGAGCAAGTGAAGAATGTTTAATTCAGGTTTGAAATAAAACATCCTGTAGCAATGATAATTAAGAAGTAATACCGGGGCACCTGGGTGGCTCAATCGGTTAAGGGTCTGACTTTGGCTCAGGTCATGATCTCACCGTTTGTGAGTTCGAGCCCCAGGTCGGGCTCTGTGCTGACAGCTCAGAGCCTGGAGCCTGCTTTGCATTCTGTGTCTCCCTCTCTTTCTGCCCTCCTCGACTTGCACTCTGTCTCTCTCTCTCAAAAATAAACATTAAAAATATTTTTTAAAAAAGAAGTAATATCTTTGTGGCCTTGTATAGGTACAAGTTGTCGCATACCTACTAACCAGTTAATTATATCACAGAGCTGTTCCCTATGATCTCAGTTGAACTTCAGAGTGATCAAATGAATAAGAATTATGTTTGTAAACATTTTACACTCATTGAAATTACTGTCCAAAGAAGCTATGTAACATCCAGCCACAGAGTTGAAGGTTTTGAAGTCAAATTCACATCTGATAGACTTGTGAGTCAGTGCTCTTGACAACGTGTGCTAAGTCCTCTGCAGACGCTGGACTTGGGGTTGATCTTTTGGCTCATCTTATTTGCATATGGGAAAACTGAAGAACAGAGTGACAAAATACTTTACACCTAGCTCCCAGGGACACATACAGACTTGAAGCTAATATTCTGATTCCTGTTCTAGGACTGATTTCACCAGATAAAAGAACCTTTAAAGTAGTCCATGGGCTGTATATGAGCCCGACTTGGTGAAGAAACTAAAGCTTAGGAACCAAGATTAAATTAAAAGCCCACTGGCCATGCCTAGAACATCTTCCAAAGGAGAATGGGTTTCCGCGGAAGACAAAGGGGGTTCTGTCTACTTCTCTGTACTCCTCTGTTGCTTTTCTGAGGAATATGAAACTATTCTTCTAGCATTTGGGCCAGTGACCAAAAAGTTCTTGGAGGTGATTGCATTCTATCCACAAGAGTGGAGGTACAGCTTTGCCCTCATGAGGAGGTCTTGTCCATTTGCCATTTTCTGAGGGTGTGGGTCTGGCTGGGATGAAACATGTTCAGTAAGTGGGAAAGCATCCTGATCACATTGTAGCATTTCCTCTAAATTCTCTCCCCAGAATCTGATTGTGATTATGAAATTCTTTAGTATTTAATTCCATGGGTAAGTGATTAGGGGGAAAAAATTAAGACTCCTTAAAGAAGGTGATCATGCCAAAAAAGGTGGAGAAGCACATTAGATTGTATATTATGGATTCACATATTATTCATTGAAACATTTCAAATTGTTGTCAACTTCAAAACTTAGAAGATTTTGTATAAATTTTAAAATTTGAATTGTAAAAATTTCAATTCATTATGTCTTTTTAAAATGAAAATCAGAAGATCTAACAACTCTGGCAATGGTTTCCATGGCAATAATTGACCAAACCTGTGTAGCAGTTTCACCCATGAGTAGGTCATAGCTCTGTTGTACATCACGATCTCTACACTCCCCACTAATTATGTTCATTCTGACCCATTTCACTTACCTGAGTTACCTGTCTGGACATTGCAGGTATGTATTTAAATTCCCAGTATTCAGATAAAAATCATCACAATTTCAGAGACAGATGTTTTAGCAGTCCAGGGAGAGAGAAGTCAGTAAAAGATTGAGAGCTCAGAGATGGCTTCATAAGGAAAGTGGGAATTAAGCTGTCTTATAACAAATCAAGATTTATTGAGGCAATAAAGGAGGGTACTTTCATGAAGGGTGTATAATAAGAGGAACAAAGTTAAGATAGTGCAAAATTAAATTCTGGTGGACAAAAGACCAACTGCACAAAGTAAAACTTTTAAACATTTTGAATAAAAGGTGAAACATATTTACAATCTTAGGTTTGCAACGATTTTCCTTTTTAAGCAACATAAAAAAGGACAAACCATAAAGGAAAAAAAAATAGATAAGTTTGAATCCATTCAATAAAGAACATCTGTTCATCTAAAGACATCATAAACAAGGTAAAAAGACAAGGAACAGATTTTGAGAAGATATTTGCAATGCATAAAACTGACAAAAGCTAAGTATCCAGAATTTATAGAAAGCCTCTACAAATCAAAATGAGAAAAAGATAAACAACCCAATGAAAAAATGGGCAAAATATATGGAAATGTCATTCACAAAAGATAAAAGACAAATGGCCAATAAGTACATGAGAATGCTCAATCTGACATGTTATCAAGGAAAGGCAGATTAAAATAATAGAAAGCTATTATTCTGTACCCCTGATATTTACATAAATCTAAAGTCAAATAATGCCAAAGGGCTAGACACAGATATGACGGATTTCAAAATCCATACAGTGAGAGCTGGTACATTCTTTCAGGGGGCAAATGACAATATTAAATAAATTGTGTTATATACATACTTTTAAAAATATATATATTTTAATTTTTGGGCGAGCGCAAGCCAGGGAGAGACAGAGAGAGGAAGACAGAGGATCCGAAGCTGGCTCTGCGCTGACAGGCTGACAGCAATGAGCCCATTGTGGGGCTCAAACTCATGAACTGTGAGATCATGACCTGAGCCAAAGTTGGAATCTCAACCAACTGAGCCACCCAGGTGCCCCAGTAACTTTCGTATGTTCCTTGAAGAAATTTTCACTCATGTGGAAAAGATGATGTATGCTTGACTGTTCATTAAATTCTTGTATGTGATTGGGAAAAAAGTTAAAACATCTTAAATGATCCTCAACAGAAAAAGTGGGATAAGTAAATTATTATATAGTCACAAAATTATAAGCTATAAGATAGTGGAAATAATTGTGCTAATACACCTGTCAACTTAGCTAAGTCTCCAAAACCTTCAAATAATCAAAATAGAGAGAAATGCACTCAACCAAATATAAAAGCAAGGAAAACAAGAGTGAGTAACATGATTTGTTTAAAAAACAAAACAAACAAACAAACAAAAAACCTGTCAGGATAGAAATGGGTTTGTTCCCTGGGGGAAAAGAACCATTGTAGATTCAGGTGGAAGATGGTAGTTTCTAGTTTCAAAACTTACGTCTGAAAATAAGTCTTTTGCAAAGCAGCCAGTCCTGAGAGACGGAAAAATCAGTTGATGTTTCCTTCAGTATAGACATCTCATCAAGGAAAATAGTTGGGCTCACATAGACCATTCCCTATATTAGATAAACTTCTCTTCTTTGTTCACTTGCTTACAATGACCTTACTGCTCTCATGACCCTCTGTCCATTCCTAGCCTCTGCTTCTTGAATACATACAAACCAGCCAAAAACAGAGCTCTGAAAATTATACTCCCCTTCTCAGAAATGCCAGATCCTCATTATCTAATCAGAGGGAGCATAGACTTTAGTCAAAGCCCAGATCCTGTATTCTCTGAGGTTTTTTTTTTCCTTCTTTTAGAATAGTTTTTGGTTTATAGCAAAATTGAGCAGAAAGTATAGAGAGTTCCCATGTCCCCCTACCCCCACAAAAGCACAGCTTACCCCACTATTAACATCCCATACCAAAGTGGTAAATTTGTTATAAATGATGAACCTACATTGATACCTCATTATCACCCAAAGTTCATAATTTGTATTAGGGTTAAATCTTGGTGTTATACATTCTTATGAGTTTTAATATATGTATATCACATGTACTCACCATTATAGCATCCTACAGAGTAGTTTCTCTGTCCCCCAAATCTTCTGTGCTCCACCAATTCATCCTTTTTTCCCTACAACCGCTGAGAACCACAGATCTTTTTACTGTCCTCCATAGCTTTGCCTTTTCCAAAATGTCATACAGCTGGAATTATATAGTGTGTAGCCTTTTCAGATTGGCTTCTTTTGCTTAGTAACATGTATTTATGTTTCCTCCATATATTTTCAGGTTGATAGCTCATTTCTATCAGCATTGAGTAGTATTCCATTGTATGGATATACTATACTTTATTTACCCATTCACCCATTGAAGGGCATCTTGGTGGCTTCCAAGTTTTGGTAATTATGAATAAAGCTGCTATAAACACCCATGTGCAGGTTTTCGTGTGGGCATAATCTTTCGTCTCCTTTTGGTAAATACCAAACAGTATGATTGCTGAAGTATCATATATTATATGATATCTGAACTATAAGAGTATGTTCAGTTTTGGGAGACACTTCTAAACTGTCTTCCAAAGTAGTCGGATCATTTTGTATTCCCACCGGCAATGAATGAGAGTTCTGTAATCTTCTTTGATGAGATATCTGTTAAGACCTTTTGCCCGTTTTTAAATCAGTTTGTTTTTTTATTGTTGAGTTTAAAGGGTTTTTTCTATCTTGGATACCAGTCCTTTATCATATATGTCTTTCACAAATATTTTCTCCCGTTCTCGTTCTCTGACATTGTCTTTTATAGAGCATGTTTCATTTTAATGAAGTCCATCTTACCAATTATTTTTTTTTAATAGTCATGCTTCTGATATAGCACAGCCTCTGATTTTTGACTCCAGCTTTACTTTCTATCCTTCCTCAGCTCTTCATCTGTTGTGTCAATAGGTCTTTACCCTGAACTTTATTGTGATCACAGGAAATTGAGAAGGAGCAAGAGAAACAATAGGGTTATTTTTAGGTAGCGCATACACCCAAGTAGAGGCAGGCCATAAACACACTGACAAATAAGAGAATTTCAGAGACTATCAGTGCTATGAAATATGTAAAACAAAAATATGGTACAGTTTCACTGGGGACACTAGGCAAGGTGATCAGTCTAGGCCACTGGGTAGATGAAACCCAAGCTGACACCAGTAAGATAGGAAACAGTCATGTAAACATCTGTGGGGGGGAAGGGTCAGACTCCTCTCCTGTGCTTGGGGTCCAAGTACCCTCCCTACCCTGAAGGCGTCTCTTCCTCTTGTCTAGCCTGTTTTTTTTCCTACCTGGAACACCTCCACTGCTTGTCACTGATACCTGCTTGTGACAGTCCTACTGCACTTCACATGGCACCTCCTCTGTGACATCTTACCTGACTCACCGCATTCAGTGCTATTGATCCTGCCTTTGCCAATCCCTTAAGTAGTAAGGTCAGCCTGTTCTCTCTGCTAGTCTGGGCTATTTTGATTACCAGTGATTGAACCACTGAAATAGGCGTAAAGGGGAACAAAAGAGAAAAGAGGGCATATATTGGGTTAGAAAGCATGCCATTAAAAAATGATGACAGGTTAGAGCTTCTTAACCCACCTTCTAATTTTAGTACGTGGTTTTTGGAAGCAGAGGTTTGTTCTCTCTGGCACAATCTATCACTGTGTATTACACATATTAGGTGCTTATAAAACATAGGTTGAATAAATCTTTGTATGCTGTTTATCATTGTTATTATTGGCTAATACTTATTGGGTACTTATGTGCCAAGCCCTATGCTAAGAATTGCTTATTCATGGTCTTATTTCCTATATATAGCCTGTGAGCTAGGCAATATGATTATTTATGCTTTACCGATAATGTTTTCAGTAAAAATGTTTAGCTACCACAATAACAAGACAAGGTATTATTCTTCGACCATTTCTTTGGATGAGAACAGCTTGGTGAAGCACTTTTCTTTTAAAAACTTTCAACTCACCTGCCATTTCCTGTTGATAAAATGAAACAAATTGGTAGTGGCCAGGGCTGACATATTGGGTTACATCAGTTGGACCTAAAACTATTTCTCAGGACATTGCAGCCCATAGGTTATATGCAAGATCATTTTATTAGCCCTTATTTTTTAATACATTTCTTGATCTTTTTTTCCAAGTTCCTGCTTCCAGTCTTTAAAAAAATGTGGAGCATACTCTTCTTCTATTTGCCTTTATGCTTGGCCTTGTCGTCTGTTTGCCCAGTGGAGTATGGGAATAGGTAACAGGCTCCATTTCTGACTCTAGGCCTTACAAGCCCTGGTGTGTTTCCACTTACCATCTTTCATTCCTGGCATCTCTCAGGAGAGTTTTCTCTGAGTTTCCTCCCTCTTCAGTCTGGGCCCCAGAATGAACTCATGTCAGTCAGGATTGCCCCAGCTGACTATGCACTATAGACTGCAGCATGAAGTAGGGGGGTCAGTGGACTCAACAGCCTGAATCTGATCCACACCATGAGAAAAAAGTGTGTATCGTTGTATGTCACTGTTGGTGCCTGTTGCTTATGTAGCAATAAAATTTAAATATCTATCAAATAATTTTTATGAGGAATAAAAGTAGAGGTAGTTGGGGGAAGTGATCACCACAGGAATCTGTACTTTATTTAACCTAAGGCACAGTGTCATTCTCTCTCTCTCTCTCTCTCTTTCTCTCTCTCTCTTTCTCTCTCTCTCTCTTTCTCTCTCTCTCTCTCCTGTCTTTTTCCTTTCTCTAGCCCTTTCCTTCTGCCTAAATCAGGTTTAATAAAATTGTTTACCTAAGTTAGCATGGGGAAGTATTTTTGCAATAAAGAATATTGCATTATGCTGAACTAAGCCCCAGAAGGAACAACAAAGGTGGCAAGGCAAAAAGAGCTAAGAGAAAGCCAATGTGGATCAAGATGGTTTTATGTGTTTTCTGGGAGTAGATGACATGCGGGTACAGATTACTTTCATTCATCCCCACACTGGCTAGCTCTGTCTGCTTCTCCCAAGTTTAGAGTATCAGCTTCACAAAGTATTTTTGGCAAAGAAAGAGGCATTTTGAAGCATTTGTCTCTATAATACCTAGGCTATGGCACGATCTTACCAGATGTTGGTCAAACGAATGAATGAATGAACAAGTAAACCAAATAATCAATGAATCAATGAATGATAATCAATAGAAAAGATTATCAATGATAACAACAATGATCCCAACAGCAATATAATTTATTAGACACTTAAAATGTGACCAGATTAGAGCTCATCCTTTCCTTCCTTTTCCCATTAAATCTTTAAAATGTCATATTGATATAGATGAGATCCATCTCACAAATGAGAAGATTGTGGGTGGAGCAGTTAGCTCAGAATGATACAGGTGGTAGTAACATCTTTCTAGATATGTCTCCCGAGACAAGGGAAACAAAAGCAAAAACAAACTCTTAGAACTACATGAAAATAAAGAGCTTCAGCACAGCAAAAGAAATAACCAACCAAACTAAAAGACAACCTACCGAATGGGAGAAGATATTTGCAAATGACATATCTGATAAAGGGTTAGTATCCAAAACATATAAAGAACTTATACAACTCAACACACACACAAAACAAATAATCCGATTAAAAAATGTGTAAAAGACATGAACAGACATTTCTCCAAAGAAGACGTACAGATGGCCAACAGACCATGAAAAGATGCTCAACATCACTCATCATCAGGGAAATGCAAATAAAACCTTCATGAGATATCACTTCACTCTATCAGAATGGCTAAAATAAAACACAAGAAACAACAAGTATTGACAAGGAGGTAGAGAAAAAGGAACACTTTTGCACTGTTGTTGGGAATGCAATCTAGTTCAGCCACTGAGGAGAACAGTACAGAAGTTCCTCAAAAAATTAAAAAACCCTACTATCCAGTGATTGCACTAGTGGGTATCTTCCCAAAGAATATGAAAACACTATTTCAAAGGGTTATATTCTCTCTTATGTTTATTGCAGCATTATTTCCAATAGCCAAACTATGGAAGGAGCCCAAGTGTCCATGGATAGATGAACTGATAAATAAAATGCTATTATATAAGTTTATATACACACACACACACACACACACACACACACATATATATGTGTGTGTGTGTGTATATATATATATACATACATATATATATATATATATATAATATTAGGTATAAAAAAGAATGAAATCTTTCTACTTGAACAACATGGATGGATCTAAAGAGAATAATGCTAAGTGAAATAAACTAGTCAGAAAAAGATGGATATCATATGATTTCATATGTGGAATTTAAGGGGGAAAAAATAAACAAAGGAAAAAAAATAGACAAACCAAAAAATAGGCTCTTAACTATAAAGAATAAACAGTTACCAGGGGAAGATAGGAGGAGGGGATGGGTGAAAAAAGGGAAGTTGGATTAAGAATAAACTTGTCATGGGGCGCCTGGGTGGCTCAGTCGGTTGAGCGTCCAACTTCGGCTCAGGTCACGATCTCGCGGTCCGTGAGTTCGAGCCCCGCATCAGGCTCTGGGCTGATGGCTCGGAGCCTGGAGCCTGCTTCCGATTCTGTGTCTCCCTCTCTCTCTGCCCCTCCCCCGTTCATGCTCTGTTTCTGTCTCACAAATACATAAACGTTAAAAAAAATTAAAAAAAAATAAACTTGTCTTGGGGAGCACTGAGTCATATATGCAACTGTTGAATCATTATATTGTACACCTGAAACTAATATAACACTGTATGTTAAGTATACTGGAATTACAATCTTAAAAACAATGAAATTGGTAGTAAAGGCTAAAAGTGAGATGCAACTCCTACTTCTCAGGCTTTACAGAAACTCACTCACTGAATTACTTGTATTGTGGCTTATATCTGTTCTACAGATGAGACAACATGGACTTAAAGACATATGTGAGCCTTGTTTTAGCCACCCGGAAGGACCAGCAGCGGGCAGTGTGGAGATGAGAACTGAGATTTGCTGTATGGAAATCGCAAAATTAAGAGAAACAGATGTGACTCCAAGGCCA
Organism: Panthera uncia; assembly: GCF_023721935.1. NCBI lineage: Eukaryota > Metazoa > Chordata > Mammalia > Carnivora > Felidae > Panthera > Panthera uncia. The sequence continues at coordinate 63,439,094 of NC_064818.1, read as the reverse complement.
AGGGTCCTACAATTGGAAAGAACACCAATACCACACTATGAAATCAGGCTTTGAGGCCCACAGAAGGCTCAGCCATTGTGCTGCCATGCTGACCCTCCCTTCTGAAGGTGAAGATCTGGTCTACGGCCATACCACCCTGAACGCACCCGATCTCGTCTGAAGGTGAAGATCTGATTGTATTCTGCTTACATAAACTGCCTCTCTAAGGGATTGTCACTGTCAGTACACGCTGTGATACCTTGTGAAGATGAGATTTGATTTCTTCTCAACAAATAGTCTTTCTTCCTCTCTTCACTGCCAGATATGCTGAGAATTACACTGCTTAGACTTTCTTCCCTTAGACCAGGATTTCTCAGCCTCATCAACTTTATCACCATTAACATGTGCACTCAAATAATTCTTTTTATTTGTGGAGGGGGTCTGCCTTGTGAATTGTAGGATATTTAACAGGCTCCCTGGACTCTACTCAGTAGTCCCAAAAATTCCCATGCATCACCCCCCATTTATGGATTGTGAAAGTCAAAACTGTCTAGCTTAGTTCAATTAAGAATTCCTGTTAAGATTCTAGGATGCCCATTAAGTTGGCTCATCAGTCAATTACCCCTTTTTGTGCGTGAGTTTCAGATTCCTAATTGAGAATATGTATTAATGGAATGGTGATTGGAGGGAAAGAAATAAGGAAAAACTCATGAATGTGAAGATGAGGTTTCAGGCATGAAGACATTGACTGCTAAGACTTGGAGTGACAAACACTAATTTTCTCTTTCTTACATTTTGCCTCTCTTCTTTACATCCTAACATTTCCTGTTGATTCACATATATGTGTCTGTTAGCAAAAATAATACATTTTTTAAATGTTTATTTATTTATTTTTGAGAGAGAACAAGAGTGAGCAAGCAGGGGAGGGGCAGAGAGACAGGAAGAGAGAAAATCCCAAGCAAGCTTCATGCTGACAGTGCGAAGGCTGACACGGGACTTGATCTCATGAACTGTAAGATCATGACCTAAGCCAAGATCAAGAGTTGGACACTCAACTGACTGAGCCTAATTTAGCTGCCCCTAATTTAGCAAAAAGAGTATTAAGAAGCACTCCTTTATGCTCTTTAGGGGTGAATATCAAAATAAAACACAGTTCTGGACATGAAGCTCACAGTTCTGCGACACTTTTGCAGCCCAGATCTTTGCTTGCTGATGTGACCTTGCTTCATCCTACACCAGACTGACACCAAGAAACAAAAAGCGTCTCTTCAAGAATCTTTAAGTACTCAATTCTCAGGAGCTCACAATTTAGGTGAAAGGCTAACAACACTCAGCCTAAAAGTGAACTGTCAGCGATTTCTTTTCCTTAAAAGATGGGGTATTCAACAAATGAACCTGTGTTAAGGACTTACTTGCAAGGTGCTAATAGATTTGGAAAGCACAGTTTTCCATTTGTTTAATTTAAAAATGGAGGTTAAGTACTGATTTCTTTGTGCTACCTCAGGCTGTAAACACCATGCTCATTCATGTATGTGAAACAACAAAATTCACTGGGTCTCAGACAATCAAGGGTCAGTAGCCTGCTCTCGAGGGTTCGGTCTCCCTGGGGCAATTTCCTTCACCCTTTAAGCCCTTCAATCATTTGTGTCCACCCAAGAGTAGGATAAGTGGTTGGCCCCTCTTTCACTGCCAGTTATTTTTCAGGGCAGACTTTTTCACATTTCACTGGTTCTGTGGGAGAAAAATGCCATGTTGACCATAGAGATAGCATTCTTTGTCCATATCGCATTTCATTAATGTGTCCATTCACAACTGGAGAATTTCCCCAGGTGCTTAGGAAAAGGGTAGGTGAATTGCTATTGACAGTATTTTCCCTTAGATAAGAGAGAGTTACTTGTCATGAATATTCTAAGAAGTTCTAACAAATAAAAGAACTCCTATGCATTTAGAAGGCACATATCGTGCCTTATGTGCCCTATTCTTCATATTCTTTCTATTTATCCTCAATTTCTCTTATACATTTTCACATGTTCTCTTTGGTGTAGAGTCGTGAGGTTTGTTTACCAGGCATTATCTCCCGTTTAGAGAAGAGAAAACTGGAGCACAGAAGGGTTAAGTGATTTGCCCTGCTTTAGTGAAGCATGCTTCCTATTTATCCCCAAAATAATGACTGGGAGGATTGTGTTATTTTTCTAGGGATGCCCTAACAGTTCCACTAACTGGGGGCCTTAAAAAATAGAAATGTATTGCCTTACAGTTCTGGTGGCTAAAGACTGAAATCAAGGTGTCGGTAGGGTTGGCCCCATCTGAGGGCTGTGAGGGAGAGCCTGTTCCAGATCTCCATCTTTGAACATGGAGACGGCCCTCATGTTCACATGACATTCTTTGTTATGTAAGTCCGTCTCCATATCTTCTGTTTTGCAAGAACATCAGTCACACGGGATTATAGCCACCCTAAGACATCATTTCAACATTACCTCAGCAAAGGTTCTATCTCTAGAATAAGGTCACATCTGGAGGTACTAAGGATTAAGACTTCCACACAGGCATTTTGTGGGAAACGATTCAACCCGTAACAGGGAAATTCATGTAAACGGTTCTGAATAAACCTTTCCTCACCTGCCCTGGAATAAAGAAGAATTTTCCCTCCACTATTATGAGCTATGTGTCCCTCCCAGATGTAGCCCTTGACCCTGGCTTCAGCCTAATCTCTTGCCACTGCACAGCAGGAAATCTAACTCTCCTGAACTACTCAGTAAAAATAACTCATATGTATCAAGCACTTAAGACTCTGTGTTAAGTGCCTCATATATGTGTATAATGTAAATATGTTATACTGATCCTCAGTACCACCATATTATAGATTTATTCATTCATTCATTCATTCAAGCATTCATTCATTCAGGTATGTTTTTGAGCTCTATTACATTGAAGCTTTCTTTGTTCAAGATTCAGGGGGTATAGCTGCCAATAAAATGAAAAACTCCCTAGCCTCACAAACTTACATTGTAGTAAGGGAAACAGATAATAATAAATTAAAACATCATATAATACGGATGACCCTTGAACAACATGGGTTTGTTTGAACTGTGATGGTCCACTTAGAAATGGATTTTTTAAATAAATACAGTACAGTAGTATAAATGTATTTTCTCTTCCTTATGATTTTCTTAATAACATTTTCATGCCTCTTTTCTAGTTTATTGTAAGAATATAATATATAATACAAATAATAGACAAAATATGTGTTAATTTACTTTATATTATTGGTAAGGCTTCTAGTTAACAGTAGGCCATTAGTAGTTACTTTGGGGGTAGCCAAAAGTTATAGGTGGATTTTTGACTGTGTGGGAGATTGACGCCCCTAACATCCCTGTTGTTCAAGGGTCAACTATGTATTAAACAATATGGACTGCAGTAGAGAAAGTTTGGACATGGATGAAAGTGCTCCAGGAACAAAATGCAATTTTTAAAAATTATATAACAATTTTTATATTTATGAAAAGGTTAAAAGAATACTCTGCATCCAGATTCTGCAAATGTTATTCTGAAATAATTCAAATGTATAAAGAAGTTGCAAGATGGATACAAACATGTCATGCGTCCCCCATTCACTATTATTCATTTCCCAACATTTGTTCACAGTTTCTCCCTTCTCTCTCTTTCTCTCTCTTTCTTTTCTCTTCATCTGTCTGTCTTTCTCCACTTCCATATTTCACACACATGATACGATAACATCCTTCTTGCTGGATTATACTACTGATAACCCTTATATAACATACATTTATTTCTTCAGCAAATTAGTCTTGAGAGTTTTTACTAGGTTAATATTAATCTTGTCTCAACAAGAACTTGGCTATGTTTTTACTTTACACATCAACATAAAAGTTCAACTAATTTTCAAATTATTGAGCACTGAACTCGGCTATTACAAATTAGATGCTAATTAATGCTCCTTTACTTGCTCATTTATTTATAATATTTTTCCCCCTGTCAGGGCCCAGAAAAATGTGAAAATTCCATTAATTATTTTTACTAACTCATTGATGGATTGTAGAACAAAGTAGTAATTTTGAAAATTATAGTTATCCAACACCTACATTTTTAGAAAGATGCAATATTCTGAAGGATATTAACTAGATAGCAATTAAAAATTTCAAGAAGAATGCTTCACAGCAAGATCTGTGATAATTTTAATAAATTTCTGAAATGAGATAAACAGTTTCTCTCAAGGACACCTCTAACCTTGAGATTCCATGAAATTACAACTGGTGAAATGGTGGGAAGGGATATATCATTCAATATGTTTTGGTATAATGATTAGAAGATATCTAAAAATGTTTGAACACATTTAGGGAAGTTAAAACTTATCAAATATATAATACTTGTATTTCATAGTTTTGACAACCATGATCCAAGGTTATTTTATTCCCATTTTGTAGATGAGACAGCTGAGGACTGGAGTTACTCAAAATTTATACTCCTCTCATGGGAGCATTCCAGGTGAGGGACACATGTGAAAATGGGAAGCTAAAGGAATGTGGGCAGCTGGAAGAACTAAAGGAAGGCCAACGTGCCTGGACTATAAGTGTCGTGGGAGAGTGGTCTGAGCTGAGGCCAGGGAGATAGGAAGGATGGCACATGCAGTGTTATTTGGGAAATGACAAGCACCTAGGACTTCAGCCACCATGTTTCAAGATCATTCTTGTCACAGTGTGAAGAATGGCTTGGAGGGGACAAGTGGGAGACAAGATGCAAAGCAAGTGCAGAAGTCCAGGGAGGATGATGGTGATGATGTTGATGATGATGATGATGGTTATGCTGCTGCTGATGGTGATGATGGTGATGGTGATGATGGTGATGATGATGATGGTGATAATGATGGCATGGCCTACAGAAGAGGCAAGCTGAATTTGCTAGAGAGTTCATAGGAAAGTGGTAGGAATCACTGATGTCAGGAAAGGTTGATGATGAGGGAAAGAAAGGTAAGGATGATGGCCTCCTTTTCGGATCTGCTCAACTGTCTAGAAGGCAGAAGGGAGCACTGAAGAAAGAGAAATTAGCAGAGGATTTTCTGAAGTGTTTCTATGGCATGAAGAGTTGAACTGAGACATGTAAAAAATGTATTTGAATATACAGATATGGAATTCAGAAATGTCAAGATTGGGGGCATGAGTTTGAAAGCAAAAGTAAGGAATATTTTTAAAATGTATTTCAGTGTTTTTCAAAGTGCTCTTTAGACTACTTATGTCCGAAGGCCCTGCATCTCTATTTCTTAAGTCAGTGGTTTTCAGGCTTTCAGATGCATCAAAATCAACAAAGTACAGGATACTGAGGAAGATGAAAGCTCTAGGTTCGATCAGCTTTGGTTTGAATTAGTTTAGACACTTTCTAGAATAAATTTGGGCAGCCTAGCCTCTGTGCCTCAGTTTTTTTCTCTATAAAATGGAAATAATAATACCTCATTGAATTTCTTGAAGATTAACTTTAAAAAATAAGAAAATAATTGAGTCAACCAAATAAATTAGATTATAAATAAAACCTTTAGGACACTTATGGGCATTTAATAAACAGCCAAAAAATGTTAGGCTAGGCATTATTATTTTCCAGATAATTTATTAAAATACAGATTCATGGGCCTCCAACTCGGGATTTTCATGTAAATTTCAAGTTACAGGATGCTGTGGGCATTTTCATGTGGATTTGGCTGTGTTTTGGACTAGAGATAGAGGACAAATTAGAATTCGGTGATTCTGGACATAATAATCCTGGACCCTGCCACATTTATTAAATCACATGTTTTTTGTTGTTACTGTTTTTCAGAGGCCAAGTAATCTGCATTTTTAAATAAAGTCACCAAATCTTAATGATGCTGATCTATATCTATGCTTGAAAGGGATAATACTAGACAAAATCTTGTGATACTCATTGTGTCACCATTGCAGTCAATATCCACCATTGTGCAGTTCCATTTCATAGCGGCCATTAGTTTGCAGCAAAGTGATTTGCCAGCCTGCTAGAACACTGCATGCCCAGTATGAATTTTTGACTATTACTGACCAATAGAACATAAATAGAAGTGATGTTTGTCACTTCTGAAACAATACTTCTAAAACACAGTCATGTCTTTCCCACATTCTGTTTCCCCCTCTGCTCACCAATGCAGAGAACAAGCTCTAGGTGATGCTCTAGCAATAAGATGAAAGAAATCTAGGATTGAATTGATAACAGTAAGTTAGTCTGTTGTTACATGAATGAGAAAAAAGATAGCACAAACGAGGGAAACAACTTCTAATATATTAGGGAAATGTTGGAGATTACTGCCTATAGTAGTTGGTACCACACTATTTACTCCTCTTAAACAGGAGACTTCTTCTCCAAGTCAGTATTTATCAGTAGCTGCTGGAAGAACAGTATCATTAGAGTATTAGAATTAATGTGTCAGATTCTTATGATGCAAAGAATAAAAAGATCTCTTGTTTGGTTCTTGGGACATAATTCTGTGTCTGCACAGTCCCAATGTTTCAGTGTTTACTGGTTGCTTTTTGTTGTTGATTTATAGTTACTGCGAAAAAAAAAAAAAGTGTGCAGTTGCAGGAAAGTTTTACATTTTCCTTAGTAAAATTTTAATGTAAAATCCTGAACATTGGTAGCTTTCTGTTTAGTATCACTATTCTTTCTTCTTAGCTCAGGAAACATCTTGGTGGTTTTGTTCCCCCTGAAAGTCGGAGATGGGTCTCTATTATGCATCTCTTCAGGGAACCAAGCACGTGGTTTTTTTTATAAAATAAAAGAATGTGGTTTGTATCTGGATCATTACTTAAAGTCATAAAAAACAAAAACATTGCCAAACAGTGTAAACATCGATACTCATGAATTATTATTCGTTAAAAATGGTGGCTAAATTTACATATAGATTAAACTTAGAATTTATGAAATGTGATTTTCTTTGAGTCTGATGGCTTAATGCCGCTGGTGTTTTATGGGTAAGGTCCTTGCACAGAAAGCTGCGTGTTGTTCCATGTGACTCAGGACACGGAAGACCTCGTCACTGGCAGACCTCACGGCATTAAATCGCAAACCAAACTTGAGAGGGCAGAGAAAGGATGTGCTGGAGAGTGACTGAGGGCTGGAAATTAAAACTACATGGAGCCAACACATGTCCCTGATAAACTCCCAATGCAACTTCCTCCTCTTGAAAGGGGGTTTACAGAGAGCAGGTTTCATCATTGAGGGCATATATTTGATACAGCTTTTTTTCAGTGCCAACTCTCTCTAGGAGAGGATGTCCATCGCCTTTCCTGGAGGTTTATCAACTGCACACAAGCACAGTGACACCCAACGCCCCTAGACTGGCCGGGCCCTTACTCTCACATTGCCTGACTGTGGGTGGAAATGAAACCAGATCCTCATGCTTCACCTTGACTTTTAGTGCTTCGTACACTAATGACTTTTACCTGCAACTTTGGTGACAGAACGTAACTTCTTTGGCAGATCCCACGACGTTAAATTGCAAATTGACTTTGAGATGCAGCAAAAGGATGTGGCAGAAAGCGACCAAGGACTGGAAATTAGAATGACGTGGAGTTAATACCTGTGACCTGAGAGACTCATAATGATCTTTCTTGCTTTCTAATGAGGGTTTACAAACAGCAGGTTTAATTATGGAGGCTGCATGTTTGATGTCAGTCTTTGATCAATACTGATTCAGCTTGTTCTCCGCACGAAGATGACCCTCCTCTCCTTTCCCGGCAGTCTGTTGCATGTACACACACGCGCGCGCACACACACGCACACACATACGCACACATACACGCCCATCTCCCCCACATGGCCTGGCTCTAGCTAAAAGAGAAATCAGATCCTTATGTTTTCACCTTGATTCTTTCATTCTTTACATCCCAATAGCTTTCTCATTGTGACTTTGATAGCAAAACCAAACTTTTGTTTCTTTCTTTATCATGTTATTTTTTTCCCAACAGCATGTGATTTAACACAGTTTCTTAATGATAATTGGCCTCTCAATAAATAGCCATTGTGAACAGGACCCACACGTGTTGTGTTCTTCCTACCTCTCCCACTCCTCTTTGACATCGGCCCAGTCCATTGTCCTCTCCAAACTGTACTCTTCGTCAACTGTTAAAAGAACGTTTATGATAGATTGTAATATGGACCTTCCCAAGTCAGGGTATCATAATGTCTCTTTTTCTAAGTCTGTCTGTAATGTAAAATGTTCTCCAAATGCACAAATATTAAGAAATCAATCAGCAAGTTTTGAGTCCTATGTGATTTCTCAAAATATGGTTCCCAGCCCAGCAGACTCACCTCCGTGCTTGTTAAATACTGAGATTCCTAGACCCGACTCCGGACTTATAGAAAAAGAAGGCCTAGAGCTGGGTCCTGAACAACTGATCCCAAGCAACCCCGGCAATCATCTAAGTGTGAGAACCACTGGTCTAGTATATACCTATTACAGTGGGAGTTTTAAATGGGGTACAAATAAATAAAATTCTCATAATAAATCATTTTCCATTTTGATACATTAAATGAGAATCCCTTCATCTTCTACCTTACCACACCCATATCCAGAGCCATCCTTTGCTGGAACTCAACAGAACCAGATCCAATCCTTCCCCCAAAGCTGGGAGAGTGGTAAAACACTGCTCTGGTGGGTACATAAGAAAGTGTGCTTAAAACTTTTTTTTCAACGTTTTTTATTTATTTTTGGGACAGAGAGAGACAGAGCATGAACGGGGGAGGGGCAGAGAGAGAGGGAGACACAGAATCGGAAACAGGCTCCAGGCTCCGAGCCATCAGCCCAGAGCCTGACGCGGGGCTCGAACTCAGGGACCGTGAGATTGTGACCTGGCTGAAGTCGGACGCTTAACCGACTGCACCACCCAGGCGCCCCAAGAAAGTGTGCTTTAAAACATTGCCAATTCCTCTTGCAAGTAGAAAGTAGAGCTTATGAATAAATAAATTAGAAAATCAAGAAAAACCCAATGAGTTCTATAAGGAGCCTTGAGCCTTTATTCCTCAGATCTAAGGGTAACTATGAAATTGGCAAAGTAAGTCATAGTCCTTGCAACCTGCCTCAGAATTATCACCAGCTCCACAAAGTAGGTATGAAATGACAGCCTTTCCTTGTGGGAGAGTATTATCTCTTATCAGTTCCAAGCCAAAAGCTACAGTTAAAATACCTTATTCATTATCCTCACTTTTATATGTGTTTTAACACTTGCATGATATGATTCTTTTTTATTCCCAGGGTCCGTGTTGATCAGTGCTGTATTATTGATTTTTGTTTTTCATTAAATTAGAAACAAGCATCACTAAAGTTTATAAATCCGCAAGAGTAGAGAGTGAAGTGTTTTGCAGAGTGAGGACGAGGTATGAAAAATGCCTTCAAATTTCCTGATTTTTCTGATGATTCTATGTCTCTCGATGTACTACAAAGGAATCAAGATTGACTATTATTATTCTCAACTGGATCACGTTGCTCAAAATCACTCCAACTGTATTGTATGATTCTATGTATTTTGACACAGGTATGTTTTTTATACACACACACACACACACAAACACACTCACTCACTCATTCACCCCAGTTTGTGTGGAAACCAATAAATCATTGTAGGAAAGCAAAACTCAGGAATGACTTCTGATATTTGATTCTACGAAACAAAGGTTTAAATTCTACTTGTATTCAACATCAGCCTAATTCCTATTATTTTATTATTTTCCCTGACAGTCAAAAGTCCAACTTGTATTTGTTGGTTTTATTTAATTTTGCTTCCTTTTGTTTGTGATGGATGGGTCTAATACAAGGACGAAGTTCTCACCAAAACAAATAATGAATGGATAATTTTATCTTGTTTTGTTTTTCTATATTTATCTCCCTCAATCTTTTGCTGCTTATGTCCCTTTCTCTAAATTCTATGAGCTAATGTTTATTGGACATTTAGTATGTTCCAGGCCTTGTATTCTGCGTTTTATGCACATTTTACTTCATCCACACAACTATCTAGAAGAGGTGCTTGAATTTAAAAAAGGAAATAAGTTACTCAAGGTCATAAAGCTAGTAAATGAGAGTCAGTTCACTTACTCATTGGTTCATTCATTCACTAATTCCACTGATATTTATAGCTCACTTATGTACCACAGTCCTCGGTCTTGGGATGCAGCAATTAAATAAAGGACATAGCCTCTACATCATGGAACCTTTACTCTTGGGGGCAGAAGGACACACACACACACACACACACACACACACACACAAGCACATATATATGGACTATAAATGCTATGGAGAAGAATTAAAATAAGGACTGGAAGCTGATGAGGGTAACATGTTAGTTTGCATATAGTGATCAAATATGGCATTTATGAGAATGTGACACTTCCATTAAGAGAACTGAATAATGTGAAGGAGAGGATCATGTGGGTATTTGGGAGGTTTGACAATCTTAATATGGCCTATAAATCCCTGTGGGATCAGTTTCTTGCCTTTCCTTCAATCTCATTGTCCCCCATTCTGTACATTCCTGGATTTCTCTTTTTTCCTAATTGACTATGAACTCAGTTAACTTGGAACTTTCATTCATGCCATTCCTTTTTTCCCTCCTGGAATCTCCTCCACGTGGGTTCTATCTGGCTATTTTGTGCTCCTTTGTCATGGGATGTGGGTCCTGATCACATGCTATTCAAAAGTTGAACTTTATCTGTTCTTACTTCCTCTTAAGGTGCAAGACCCGTGAAGGAAGTAGGTATATATCCAAAAGAATTGAAAGCAAGGATTTAAATAGATATTTATACAGCAGTGATCATAGTAGCACTATTCATAATAGCCAAAGAGTGGAAACAACCTAAGTGGCCATCAAAAGATGAATGCATAAACAAAATGCAGTATACACATTCTATGTAATATTATTCACACGTGAAAAGGAATAAAATTCTGATGCATGCCACAACATGGATGAACCTTGAAAACATTATGATAAGTGAAGTCAGCCAGACACAAAAGTACAAATATTGTGTGATTCTACCTACACAAGGTACCTAAAAAAGATAAAATGATAGAAACAGAAAGTATAACTGAGATCACCAGGGGCTGAGGGGAAGGAATGGGCAGTTATTGTTTATTGGATACAGAATATCTGTTTGGGATGATAAAAATATTCTGGAAAGAGAGAGATGGTTACACAACATTGTGAATGCACTTAATGCTACTAAGTTGTACAATTAAATACAGTTAAAACGGTAAATTTTGGTATGTATATAAAATGTGGTTACAATTTTTTTAAAGTTTTTATTTAGTTACTTTAAAAGAGACAGAGTGGGGGTGGGCAGAGAGAGAGGGAGAGAGAGAATCCAAAGCAGGCTGCACAGTGCCAGCACAGAACCTGACGTGGGGCTCAAACCCACTAACCGTGAAATCATGACCTGAGCTGAAGTCAAGAGTTGGATGCTCAACCAACTGAGTTATGCAGGCGCCTCAGTTATGAAAATGTTTAAAAAGGCCCATAAAGGAAAGCTCTTTTATTATTTTACCTTTTACTCCAGTACTTGACATGCCCAGGAGGTACTCAACACACATTTCTGGAATGAATGAGCCAATATTAAGTCCAGTTCTCTGTCCAGAGCCCACTCATGCTCTTAATCTCTGTACAGTGACTTTCTAAGTGTGTTATGCATGCATCCAGGTGATTTCAGGTAGAACTTAAAATTATTTTACATGGTACAGAGCCATAACCCCATGTACACCACATTATATTACAGGGAGAAAAAATGTACATACTTTATGATTCTTTTTTTTTTTTTTATTCCTGTGATCTTTATCAAGGAACAAGCTTCATTTATGGTGCTATAGCTCCACACTTGTTAATCTTTCTCGATCTTTCCTCCCTCCTCCCTTTTTTGATAACAGGAAACATTCCTTTTTCAACAAGCAACATCAGGCATAGAGCCTTTTCTTGTCTTTTTCTCTTTTCTTTTCTTCTCTTTTCTTTTTTTCTTTGAGAGAGAGAGAGTGTGTGCATGCTCTGGTGAGCAAGGGAGGGGCGGAGAGAGAGAGAGAGAGAGAGAGAGAGAAAATTCTAAGCAGGCTCCATGCCCAGTGCAGAATCTGACATAGGGCTCAACCTCACAACAGTGAGATCATGAGCTGAGCCGAAATCAAGAGTCAGATGCTCAACCAACAGAGCCATGCAGGCACCCCTTAGAGCCTTTTTATGGGTAGCAACACTTAGCTAGAATGTCATCATATAATCTTTACTGTTGTTATTCTGACTTTTTTTTTTTTTAAGATTTTATTTTTAAGTAATCTCTTACTACGCCCAATGTGGAACTCAAACTCATGACCCTGAGATCCAGAGTCATAAGCTCTACCAACCGAGCCAAATGGGCACCCCTATTCTGACTTTTTAAATCTATACGTAATAATACTGGCTTTTCATAGGTGGTTCTACTAAAATGTTTACATAAAAATATTTAATTAATTTAAAGAAAATTAATTAATTTAAAGAAAATTTAATGAATTTAAAGAAAAATTAATATTTAATTAATGGATTATTACAACAACAACAACAACAAACCCAGAATGGTATTGTAAAAATGGCTGAGGTGATCAAAACACTTGCCCCTATCTCTGAGGACTTGGTACATCCCTGAGCTTGGGTATGGTTTTCTCATTGTCATTGGTGTCTGCCTGTCTCACTCTCTGTCCCTGTCCTCTCCCCACTGTGTGTTCCATGACTGTCCCTCTTTCTGATCCTCCTGTCTGCTACTCCATCCCCCACCTCCCTACATTGGTGCACCTTAGACTGTGTCTCTGGTTAGTTATGTCACCCACACTATACCTGGGGGTAGGACAAAGTGCTGACAGTCTGAGAGTGACTTTTTATGTGGAATAATTGCTGTTTGTTTCCTGTGGGTCCCTGATGAACAGTTAACAGCTGCTTGCTTTATTTATCACCTCCAGCCTTACCCCCTGAAAACTCCTAAACATTCTCCCATCCTTCTATAATTTCCAGAGTTGATTCCCAGTGAATGCTAACAGTGGTCACAAAATTACAAAGGGCTAACAAACTGTACCATAGAGGAATATTGCTTTATTTTTTTAAGTTTACTTATTTATTTTAAGAGGAAAAGAGAGACAGAGACAGAGACAGAGAGTGGGGAGGGGCAGCAAAAGGGAGACAGAGGCTCCAGTCCCAAGCAGGCTCCACTCTGTCAGTATAGAGCCCAATGCGGGGCTTAAACCTACGAACTGTGCGATCACGGCCTGAGCCGAAATCAAGAGTTGGATGCTTAGCCAACTGAGCCACTGAAGCACCCCGAGGAATACTACTTTTAATTGAAGTGCATTTATTGGTTCTCTCTCTCTCTCTCTCTCTCTCTCTTTCTCTCTCTCTCTCTCTCTCTCTCTCTCTCTCTCTCACACACACACACACACACACACACACACACACCACAGTCACCACCACCACCACACTGCCCTTCTTATGATTTGGAATTTAGACCAAACCACGGGTCTAGATATCAGATGAAGAGAGATGGGCTGTTATAATCTGCTGGGTGATTAACTGAGTCCTCCACTGGAAAGGAGTTTCAGGACACTTCTCTTGGGGTGGGGACCCTGTCAATGAGTCATGAGGGGTGTGTGTGTTTGTGCACACACACCACATTAGTAATGAAAAGACGCTGATTGTGTTCTTCCTTTTTTAACCTACAAAATTGAATTTCCAGAACATCTCCACAACCTCCTTCCATTCCTGTATCCAGCAACAGGGTGACAAAGTGGACTGCAGGGGAACAAGAGCTTTTCCACACTCTGTTCTACTCCTAAGTCACTTTTCTTCCAAAGCCATCAGGACAAAATTATTTTGAAAAGTATAAACTGCATGTTTGCAAAGCCAGGACTAGGCCTATGCAAAGATACACAGGAAAGAGGTGAGGTTAGACACATGGCATAAAAAGCCGGAGCTCCAAATTTTTCCCCAAAGGGCTCATTTCCATTGAAAGACAGATAGACAGCTGGGCACCTGGGTGGCTCAGTCAGTTGAGCCTCCCACTTTGGCTCAGGTCATGATCTCATGGTCCATGAGTTCGAGCCCCACGTCGGGCTCTGTGCTGACAGCCCAGAGCCTGGAGCCTGTTTCAGATGCTGTGTCTCCTCTCTCTGCACCTCCCCTGTTCACACTCTGTCTCTCTCTCTCTCTCAAAAATAAATAAACATTAATTTTTTTTAAAAGACAGAAAGGCAGACACGCACACACACAAACACACACACACACACACACACACACACACACACACAGAATAACTAAAGCACAGATGCCTTCTGAATTACTCTTCAAGGAGAAACTGTCCCAGCATCACTGCAGACAGCTCGATGGAACAGACTTTACATTTCACAGAAATCAAGACGATCAGCAAAGCCCTGGAGAGAACAGATGCCCTCACCTCCTCCAGCCAGTGTGCTCCCATAACTAATGGGAGAGGCGTCCAGGCTGCTAGGCTTGCCCCTGCTATTTATCTGCACAAGCTGCGTACCAGTCAGCAACCTTACTTCTTTCCTCCGGCCCCACATTACTGAGACAAATATATTCCTGGGTTCCATTGTTTCCTAAATTTCAACCTTGCTACAGGGCACCTTGCAGTGGACTCATGTGAGTCTGGAAGTGAGCTTACGGTCCACCAATCCCAGTATTCTCTTTCTGTCACAGATGATCAGTAGAATGGCATATTCGTCCCCCTTGCAGTGTTAGGCCTGCTTCCCACTGATGTCTAATATCTCATAACCTGCATGACTCAGTGGCTCACGTACACATTATTTAAAACTATCTTGGCCCAGTTTGCATTTTCCACCTATTTTAAATCTTAGGTCAGTGTCTCTGTGGCTTTCTCTTCCTACCATTTGCCTTAAAATTGTTTAGCTCTAGTGAGCAGTCCCTGTGAACATCCCTGTTATCAGATGAGAGGGAATGGGAAGAGTCCTGATCTCTGAGTCAGAGACCTGGGTTTCCCCCTAATCAATGTACCTCTGACTTCTGAATAGTCTTGGAAGCTTCCTTAACTTTTGTGAGTCATTTTTTTTTTCTTTACTTCACACATGGAGCCATGAGCCTTGACTTTCCCATGTTGTTATTAACATGATAAGGTCCCAGTTAGAAAATACATGTGACAATTTATATTATTAATTAGTGAACTTAGTTTGCACTCTGTACAAAATCATTTTTAAATTTTATCGCCATCTATTATAGTATCTTTGTTAATTACATTTTTCAAAGTAATACTTGGCAGAGTAAAATTTAATCTATGGATTAATGAAGAAAAGCAATAGTTTCTCACCCCACTGCTTATTGACTGTACCCCCTTCCTGAGAAGTTTTATTTTAATAATTTCTGGTTTTTAATAATTTGTTTTTAAGTGTTTGGGTTGTTAGCTCGTAGGTTTTAAGCAGTATTCTTAAAACTGCGTCAGTTTGTTAAATTTAGACCTAATTGTCCTTATTTTCTGCATTTCTCCATTTCATTTTCTGAGAACACTTCTAAATATTTCCCTAACCCAAACTTGTGTCCCAAAGAGAAACTGAGTAAAAAGACAAGGAGAAAGTTTCCCCATTCCCTCTCCGACATCCCAAGGCACGACAGCATTATTGTCCCCACCCAGAAAGAGCATTGACATGAGATCAAAGGTCAGCGTGGAGCAGTCACAGATGAGGACATCAATGGGGACACAAGGTCCCTGTGTGACAGCTCTTAATGCATTATTTACTTATTCAGTGGTCACATAACATAAGAGAAATCACTCACGATCCTCTTCCTGAACAATAGCATGCCAAGAACACAGAAAATAGCGTGGTGCCCTTCTCAGACAAAATTGGATGGTCTTTTAGCTGCAAAGAGAGTTGCTTTGACAATAACACATCTTTTCTTTTTTGCCAGCCTCTGTCTGTACTTTTAATGGCAGCACAATTGGAGTTGGATTCCTGCAACTGTCAAAATGAATGAGATGGAGCATGAATCCCATTGCTTTTTCTTGCTGCATTCGGGGTTTGTTTTCTAAAGTAATTATTCACAAGATGTAGTGCTTCACTTTGTGTCTCCACGGCAGTGGATGAAGACTCACTACAAATCAATACCCTGTTCTTATCGAGAATTACATAGGAAGAGAGCCTTGAAGATGATTGGAGGTGTTTGAGAGAAGGAGAGATTTTTTTTTTTACAAGGGAAAGTGAAAAGGACCACTTAGCTTGTAGTGGAACAGGTTCGGGAGAAACGGTCCCAAGTAATATAAATGAAGGGCCGATATCAAGAAAGCCAATAGAATATCCCTGTTTGCTGAAGAGTAATAAATATAAAGAAAAATTATAAAGAAAAAAGCAAAACCTTTTGTTGGGTACAACACTTAATCTGTAAGTGTCTTTCTCCATAGCACTAGTTCTAAAAGTCACCTTCACTACAATAAATAATATAATACTGATATGTAAGAAGAAAAATAATAGCGATTGATAGGTAAATTAACGCTAAATTTCCTCTTCTATTACCAAGTTATAAAACTACTATAGTGATAAAGACCTACTTTCTGTCTGATTTTAGAAATATCAGTAAACGATGGCACATAGTGTGTCCTGAAGGGAGTACATACTGTGAAATACTAATAACCACCTTCCATTTGGATTGTGTTTTTCGGGTTTTAATACACTTTTAAATTTCCTACCCAATTTGAATCTCAAGAAACTCTGTGAAGTAATATTATTTTCTAAAGAAAGAGGAGCTTGAGGCTCATGGGGTATACATAACTCATCCAAAATCAGATGTGAGGTCAGCAGCTTAGCCTGGACGCGAACCTGCTTCTCTTTAACTTAGTTTTCTAATACTCAACTAGAAGGGGAACAAACAATCTCTCTTTAAATCTCAATTCCAGTATGGAAACCAATTTGACGATAAATTTCATATTAGAAAATAAAAATAAAAATAAATCTGAATTCCACACTATGGCAACTAACGGTAAATCTTTGAAAGAAAAGTTTATTGGTTACACCTAATTAAGAAATGTAGCATTTCTCTTGCTTTTCTGTTTAACCGATCACATCCATGTAAGATACCTTCCCCCAAGAAGTCTTTTATAATACTTCTTAGTCCATTCAAATACTCCATATTTACTTCACTCCTAGAATCAATGAGAAGGACCTGGTTGTCCTGGCTTAATCATACAGTATATTGATAACAGCTCTTCCAATGGTATTAACATAATCAGGACTCAAACCTTGCTTTCCCACCTATACATGATTGATCTTCCATCATTTACTTAATTGCTCTAAATTTTATCTGTAAATAGTTAATTAAATATACTTCCCTGTTGTGGTTAACCAATTTTTTTTTGTCTGCTTCCTTCACCAATCAGATTTACTATAGTAGACCTACTAATGAAAAGATCACACCCCTGGGCCTTAGGGTTTGGCATGTGACCTAGGACAAGACAACCAGGAACTCCAGCCCCATGGTTGCAGTAATTGATAGGAAGGTGGATATGTTATTCAAGGATGATCAGCCAACGTCTTCCTTAGGCCTTACCTGGTGATGTAAGGTGCTTGTTGTAGTTGCCTTTGTCCATCTGCCTTATTACAGGGAGGAAACATGTCTATGGAGTAGACAGAGTAAAGTTAAAGCACAAAAAGTCAGTGGGAGGAGAAAGAGTGTGCCTAATCCACCCATTTCAGCAGAATCTTTACCAGTAAACCCCTTTCATTTTATTATTTTTAATATTAATATTACATTTTATTTTTGCTTAATCAACGCTGAGTTTTTAGACTTTGTTTATTGGTAATTTGAAAAGTTGTGATTAAGGGCAATATGATAGAGTTACTGTAATGAGGTGATAAATGAAAAGTGCTTAGCACAAAATCTTACAAATAGGCAAACTCACTTTACACTTGCATCTGGTATTATTTTACTGAGGCTTAAAGAAACTACATCATCAGCCCAAGATCAAGCAGCTAGAATGTGGCAAATGAGGTTTTAACTGAGGTCTGCTTGAACCAAAGTCTATGTTCCAAGGCACCGGTTTGCTGCTCTATTGATTTTTCTGTCATCTGGTGGTAGTATTGTTGGGCACATAGTTGAGTGATCTTGTTCCTTCCCCAGTTGTCTCATCATTTTTCTTACTATTCTTAGGAAGCCCAATGCTGGTGCAGCACCATCCACTACAGAGGAATAGGCTTTCTAACCCCCAAAGAGCAACCTTCTTGTTTCAGATGGAATAAAAGTTTCTAAGTCCAGAGAGATCCATGGAGAGTGGCTAAAACCCTGAAGATGTCTTGGCCTTGTTCTCCATTCTGTAGAACATACCCACACTTCCCAGTCCCTGTGTTTATCATCACACTCAAGGCAAAAGGATTCATCTGACACCAAGATCCTTCCATGCACATTGTTTGCCAATCCAGCTAAGTAACCTCTTAATGGGCTGCAGGACTGCCTTCCTGGTAGAATTCTCTCCAAGGCTGTTCACTGTGTGTGTTTGGGACAGTTTGGTGGCCTGCCAAGTTCCTTGATAAAAGGTATGTCTTTCTGCTTTTCAGTCTTGAGGGGAACATAATTGATTGTTTTTTCTTAGCAGCCCTCCCTCCACTTCCCTCCCCTCAACTCTTTGCTAAGAAATAGGATAGAGGTTGTTTCCTTTTGTATTGAAAGTTCACACTTCAGTGCCAAGAATGAAATGTTTTTGCAAAATGTCTTGTGAAGCTTAGGAGGGATATGTGAGTGTATGTGAGTATAAGAAGGTGTTACACAGTGTGTGTGTGTGTGTATGTGTGTGTGCACGCATATACAAGTGGGCACTCCCTATGGCACCTAAAAATTCATAAACTTAGAAGTCCATGAGTGAACCCCCAATTAATGCCATCCATATAATGGACAGACTTTAGGGAGGCCCCATGCACCCTGCATGTTGGTGTTTATACCTTGTATTATGTCTTTCCCTTGATTGCAGCAGAACCCTGTTCCTTGCTTCTTACCAATAGACCATGGCAGAAGGGATGGGAGTTCACTTCCGTGATCACATACATTATATAAAGCTCTCTTGCTAGCTGACTCACTCTTACTTTCCTGTTGGCCTTGAAGAAGCAAGCTGCCTTGTTGTGGGAACAGCAGACAGTGTTCAGGTGCTGAGGGTGGCCTCCAGGTGACAGCCGAAAACCAGAGCTGTCAGTCACAACCACCAGGAAGGGAAATCTTCCCCAAACCTGAGTGGTTTTGAAAGTGAATTCTTCTTCTGCCAACAATCCAGTTGAGAACAGGCTGGCTAATTCCTTGGTTGGAGTCTGGGGAGACCCTGAAGATGATGAACTAGTAAAACTGTCTGAATTCTTGGCCCACCGAATCTGTGAGACGATAATCCTGTGTTGTTTTAAGCCATTAAGTTTTTGGTAACTGGTTATGCAGCAACATATAACTAACACAATACACACCAAATAAGGAATATATTATTAAAATTTATATAATTTGAATAAAAGGAGTCTGCAGTCAGATCTTCCTCATTTGAAATATTGACCTCAGCTTTTATTTACTGTGTTCTTCAGAAATTTATTTGCTGCCTCTGAGCTTAAATGAGACTTCCTATTTTAAAAATGGCTACAGTTGTTAACTCACAGGATGTTTATAAACTTGACGTGAATTAATTCATGCCGTAAGCTTTCAAAGATTATAGTCTGCTCTTCACCCTCTGGGTAATCTCTGCCAGTTAACCTCACTTCCCATAGTATCTTACTCATAACTTTATTTCAGCCTCAGAGCTAGACTGTGAGAGCAGCCAAACAAGAAGATTCCTGTTTTGTTGACCTTAAAAATCTCTAGCAAAACCATGACTAGGCTGCCTAGCAAATAGGCTTAATAAGTAATTGTCAGATACATGAATTCATGAATGTATATCAGGGGTTCTGAGCACATCAACATGGTATTTGTTAACTTGACGAAGTTATAAATTATGTTTGTGTTTACTCACTCATCCCCAAGGCTAATTGATGTGACAAGTTTAAATTAAGATAAATTAAAAAAAAATTCACTATTGATTAAAAGCTGAGTTTTGCAAATAGAGTTTACTGAATTGCCCACCACTAGATGGCTCATTCATGGCCACTGACTGAGCATCAGTGTTGTGTCATAAATAGAACATGGCAATTATCTCAAAAATCTAGCTTTAAAGATCTAAGAGAGACCTAAGATAGAGCAAGCATCAACCAGGAAGGCTTTTCCTAACTACTTTTTTACCTGAAGCTTGAAATTTAGGCTATATGATCAATCACAAAATATGGCCGCGGATTTTTCCCACCCTACTATGTACCCCAGTCTTCAACGTGGCATTGTGAATCCTTTCATTAAGGTGTAGCCTCTCTTTACTCAACCTTGAAACTATACCAGCCTTATGACTTGTACTGCTGAATACACTTTGCCAGAAGTCACAGTAGGAGGGTCCCAAAGCTAAGTCTTCAAAGGATTTGTGGCTTCCATCTGCAAATGCTTGGATACCCTCCTGAGTCAAACAAAGAAACAGGCTAGCTCAGAGGGAACGAGAGGCCGTGTGGAGAACTGAGATTCCTAGCTAACCTCGTGCAAGCACCACGAGTCAGCTAGATTACATGAACATTCCACTGATGGCCATGTAAGTTACACCTGGCAAAACCAGCATAGGAATCATTTAGTCAACCCACAGAATTATAAATAATAATAAATAATTATTTCTTATGTAAATAATATGTATGTGTATATAAATAAGTATTTTTTATTTATATAAATAATAATAAATCATTGTAATTTAAGCCATTGACTTTCAGGGAGTTTCGTTACACAGCAAAAACTAACTGGACCCTCTTCCCTAAATTTGCACACATGTGCACATATGACATTGAGATTCATTGCTAGTTATTTAGTGACTCTGACAGGTATATTTTCTATCTATAGATATATTTAAGTCAAGAAAACAAGCGAACAAGCAGAAAGGGTTAAGAACCATAAACACATTTCCTGAAGCTGTTCTCCTTGTAGTAGAATGAACGGCATGGTGTTGTTTTCAGGATGAAATGGGTAGGTTCTGAAATATAGTAAGGGCATTACTGGTTTCATCTGTGTCCAAATGTTCATGTCAACTCTAGTCTGAATGTCACGTTGTTGTTACCCATTTGGTCTTTTCTCCATGCCTTCATTTTGGGAACTACTCCTCCCAGATTTGGTATGATAAAGGAGGGGTACAGTTTACCAAAAGGCCTTGCTTCCCAATCAGGACAAATTGAGGTCTCCTTTAGGAGATAGGTTTAGATTCTGGGAGGGGCAAGACCCTTGTCCTGAGATCACAAGCTATAAGAAGCATGTGAACCTGAAAAGTTTCCCACCAAGAAAAGAGAACCTGCCAGAAAATGAAGGTGTCCCAGAGTTAAGTAGGGGGGGAGAGAGAGAGAGGTAATATAATCAGATGTATTTATGTATTTCTTACAAACATAATTTGAACCCCTAGATCCAGCTATTTCTTATATATACAATTTTATTATTTTCAGTAACATGATCAAATGAATTCATTTTTTCCCTTCAATAAGCTTGAAATTAGGTTTCCATCACTCCAAGTAAAAAGCCCCATGGTTAATATACTAAGATAGACTTTTCTGGTGGATTTGCATTGCATTTAAATCCTTGTCTCATAATGAGATGCAAATGCTATTTTATATGAAAGCCTTTTAAATATCAAACTAGCAAGGATGTTTATTTGGGGGTACAGCAAGGATTCTGATGGGGCTTCTAAAATCACATCCATGGAGATACCAGCCTCATCCCTTATGTGCTGTTATTTAAAGTAAAATTGCTAAGGACAAGGTAGAAGGGCTTGAATACAGTAAAAAGGCTGACTCCCCCTTAAGGAAGAGGGAGCTCCTCCTGCCTGGCTGCCTTGACTTGGGACATTGGTTTTGTTCTGCCCTCTGACACCAGGTCTCCTCAGCCTGTAACTTGCTGTCTGCAAATCTTGAGATTGTCCATTTCCATAAACATGTGAACCAATTCTTTACAATAAACGAGTCAATCTCTTTTTTCTCTCTCTTCCTCCATCCCTTCCCCTCTCTCACCCTGTTTGAGATAAATGAAGCTGTTACATGATCCACAGAAGAGGATTAATATGCTCCCACCATTATACCTCAGTGTAGTGTCTCTGCCTCATGTGGAAGAAGGCACACCTATTGCACATTCCTTCATATTTTAGAGAAGAAGAAAACACGCTTTGGGGTGGTGATGGCTGGATAAAATAGACATCCTTAAAATCATAAAAATCCTAGTAGTCTGAGCATCTTCCTTGTCAGATTTGAGAATTGCAAAGCCATGGGAAATTCTCTCCGATTATAAGTCAGTATGGTTTCTAATATGACTTTATTGTGGCTTCTATCTTAAGGTTTCCCAGACAGAACCCTAGTAACCTTCAATTCCTTGAGAGAGGAAGGATTGTCTTTTTAACTGGAGTTTTCTTCCAGGTATGGGAGAAAGGAGTTAGATAATTTGGGAAGGCTTCATATTTTGCTCATAAGACAGACAATTAGTAAGCAGAGTAGGAGGAGGACCTTGGCAAAGGTGAATACCTGAAGACCTGCTACAATGGAGGGGAACCTGGTCAGCTGTAGAAGAAAATGAAACAAGAGTATTGCTGTGCTCATGGACATGCTCCCTGCCCCCCTGCAGCAGACCTTTTACGACTTCTGGATGTGTGACCCAAAGGTAACACACATGAATAAAACAAGCTTCATTCCAACATATTCAGCTTAAGGAGAGATTCTGAACATCAGCCTCCCCTCCACATGAACGTTACTATGACCTCCAAGAGAAGTTGGCACATTTAATGGCAGAGCAAAACAGAACACATTCCCCTATTTTGGTTGCTGAGGTCCTTGGAAATGCCTGGATTCTGATTCCCATAAATTAATTATTCAATTATTTATTGGATTTAAAAAGATACCCCAGTACCCTTACCTATTTGCCCTAGGATGGTTTCTTTTGTGACAAAACAAAACAAAACAAAACTTTAACGTGCGTTTTTTAATATACAACTTTTGAGTAGCAACTGGAGATTTAAGCTCAGGTGTCTCGGTCTCCAAGATTTGAACATTTTTCTTCTCAAATCCAAAACAGTGTTAATGATGATACTTTCTCAGTTAAGAATAATACTCTGTAGATACTTGGTTTAAAGAATACTATTGACAATTTTGTAATTTATTCTTTATTCACATTTTGTTGGTTTAAATCGGTATGCCTATTTTCTCTGTATTTCGTTTTACTCGAAATGTGAAATACATTGCGATTGCTTCAGAACTTTTTGTTCTTACCTTCTCCACTCTCTAATTATCAGTAGGCACATTACTAAGTTCAAAAGAATTTCTTTAGAGTTTATTTTCTTTTCCGGAGGTTTTCTGGACGGTAAAAGTATCCAAAGGGGCAAGCGGGTAAATGTCATGGTCCCTCCCTTCTGCATCCTTCAGAACAGAGCCGGCTCTCCCAACTAATTAGTTACTCAGTGTGCAGGGATTCCGCAAAAGTGACTGATAACACTGTTTCCCCACCTCCCCCACCCCACCCCCCACCCACCGTTTTCAAAGATCATTTTACTCTTGCAATTAAAGTCTGTGATCCTAGTTTACCAGCAAACATCTGCTGTTCATTGATAGCGACATCAGGCACTCCTAACTCTGCTGGGAAAGCGTCTGTGCAGCGGCCTCCCAGAGGATGTTTATTCTAAAATGACGTGTTACAAGTACAGGGCTAATAGTGCAGGTTTGCTGAAACCAGCAAACCAATTTACCCTTTCCACGTTTCTGAATGGACTCTCCTTATGCCTCCACGTGTTCATGGTCCAAGTATATTTGTTTTTTGTATTTGAGAAAATACATAGTAATGTGCCTAGTGAGCGGCTTGAGAGTAAATATGCTTATCAGCATTTCTCCTAAAGCCAGTGGGCATGTAATTCCTAATCTGAATAATTTATTTTGAGGGATGATTATGACAAGGTACGGGCGGCTATCACATGACCTTTGGCGGTGCTCTGTGGAGAAGTGATACCTTTTAATGAATCCATAAATGTTGCCCCATTCAATTAGTAGCTCCTTGAATTATTGATCAAACACTTAAACTTACTGGAGTATCTTGATGTCACAATCATGTTGGAGAAGCCAAATTAGAGTGGTGTAATCAAAAGGGCACTGGATAGGATAATTAACTAGCCGCGTGAGCTTCGATGAGCCACTTGACCACACTGAGCCTCACTTTTTTCATTGGTAATGGAATACCTGCCCCACCCTGCCTCTAGATTATTGTGATGTTTAAATGAGACAAACAATATGAAAATAGATGATGAGCAAGAGTGTATAAATCGTATGTTTGATATTACTCAGTGTCTATTTTATTTCCTCATAAGAATTTGATGAGATAGGATTATTTTGTGAGTTTAGAGCAAACTAATTATATATTTGTGGTAGGTATATCTACTATATTTCTGTAATAAGTTTATATCTGTAAGTATGCAGATATAATTGTATATCAATTTTATGGAGAGATTTACTCATCCAGCTTACTCCCAGTAAATTCCCACCCAAGAGCAACATACTTTCTGAAATTGTACATGCTTTCTAATGTGAGCCATATAAATTCCCCCAAGATTTCCTGGAAGGAGCACCACTATTTCAGGGGTGTTGGTCTTGAGTCCCGCACTGGCTTGTCATTTCAGTGGTAGAAACTATGTTATGCTTTCCTTCTGCGTCGTGAAGCAAATGAATAGAAACTTTTATATATAGGCATAACACATATTTGGATTGCTTTATTGTCAGAAGGGAAACAGAGAGAATCTAAAAGTAGCTTTAGTTTTGTTGAATGTATTTAACACTACCACACTTGCAGTCACAGACAGAGATCAAGTTTATATGGGATACAAAGAGCATTGCTCATTTGCTTCTAGACCACACGCTTTTTTTTTCCCCTTTTTTTGCAAGCAGCTTGTGGAGCCAAACAACTTAGATATCTCATTTAAAGGATAGACATGTTTGAACCGAGGCATCCCATTTATTTCAAGGCTCTGAGAATAAAGCTGTGCCTGGACATTTTGGCGTACCTCGGTCTCATTTTTGAAAAGATCAATGAAGAAGCTCAGAACTAGAAAATGGAGTTCATTGGAATGCTGAAGAGTTTGACTGCATGAATCCCGTGAACAGAATAGAAAAATCCCACAGGAGTGGCCTGGAACATGTGAACAGTGTGAGGAATCACAGGTCATTCGTGTGCAGGGTCAAAGCAGCAGTGATGACTGAGTCTGAGGAGAGCAGAAGTTCAGAGTTCAACCACTGGAACCCACATCCATGATCAGCTTCATGGGGAAATCATCAAACCTTAATTAAGATTCACTGAAATAAAGAGTGGGGCACCGGTTAAACATCCGACTTCGGCTCAGGTCATGATCTCACGGTATGTAGGTTCAAGCCCCATGTCGAGCTCTATGCTGACAGCTCGGAGCCTAGAGCTTGCTTCAGATTCTGTGTCTCCCTCTCTCTCTGCTCCTCCCCCACTTGTGTTCTCTCTCTCTCTCAAAAATAAATAAGCATTAAAAAAAAGATTCACTGAAATAGGGTAGTAGGAGAAAAGATGAATTATTCAGATATTTTCTTCCCTAACCTAACTGGTATAAAAAGAGGTGCAGGGTGGGAAATAATGGGCCTGAACTTGGGGAACTGGATTCAGCTGAGTCAGGGAAAATGAAGGGCGAAGAAGGGCATTGTGGCTGGACCCAGCACACTTTGCACTGAAAGAGCTTCCCCAGGGAGATGAGTGCCAGCACGAATTAGAGCGGTTGGGCATTTTAGTGAACACAAGAGGCAGAGATAGAATTCAGACAAATGAGCACCCAGTATATGCTAGACAAAGGAACAGACAAAATACTGATGTGCAGAATGAGGGGCAGACCAGAATCATGGTTCCCTGTCAGTCCTTGGCTCAGAGATAAGCTGTAGATATACAGGACCATGTGCTATGAGGCCTCACAGGGAGGTGCTTCTGTGTGTCGAGGACTTGAGAAACTCCCCAGAGGTTGGGCAATGTTGGAAGACATCGAATTGCAGCCAATCCAAAGTGAAGAGACCTCGCTAAGCACTTCAGGCATTTAGTTGAGACTTCAGAAAAGTCAAATGAGAAGTAAAAGGCAGGCCCAGAATATAAGGGAAGAATTACGACTAATAACAAAAGAAAAAATAAAACCACAAGAGCAAAGGGAAAAAAAAAGCCTATCAATGACAACAGGTCTGCCATTAATTAAACTACTTGATTAAACGCGTTTTAAAACCCTCTAAAGGAAGACATATGTCACATTCCCTACCATATGTAATACACAATATGTGATATGCAACAAAAATGACTAAACACTGGAAGGAGCAAGAACATATGACCCAAGAATAGAACAAAATGAAACAAAACAAAATAATGCAGCCAGTTAGAAAAGGAACCCACCGGGGCGCCTGGGTGGCTCAGTCGGTTAAGTGTCCAACTTCGGCTCAGGTCACGATCTCGCGGTCCGTGAGTTCGAGCCCCGAGTCAGGCTCTGTGCTGACAGCTCAGAGCCTGGAGCCTGTTTCAGATTCTGTGTCTCCCTCTCTCTCTGACCCTCCCCCGTTCATGCTCTGTCTCTCTCTGTCTCAAAAATAAATAAATGTTAAAAAAAAAGAAAAAAGAAAAGGAACCCACCATAAACTTCATTTTACAATTAGAAAACAAGGAATTTAAATCAATTATTGAAATTAAGTTCAAGGACTTAGAGAAAATGTGGTAATAATGAATGAACTGGCAGGGAATCATAGCCAAAAAAAAATGAAAGCTGTAATTCTGTTCTGGAAATTAAAGTCACAGTTTCTCAAAGAAAGAAAACAAAATCATTGGATGGGCCAAACAAGGTATTCAAGACTGTACTTGAAAGAGTCTATTAATATGAAGATTAATAGAAATTATCCAATCTACAAAAAAAAAAAAAAGTAAATTTGTTTAAAAAATAAATGGGGGCTTAGAAAATTGTGCTGCAATATTAATCAGTCTAGATATTTGGGTTCCCACTAAGGAGAGAAAGTATAGGTCAGAAAAATTATTTTAAGGAAATAGATAAAACACTCAAATTTAGTGAAAATCGTCAGACTACATATCCAGCCCATGTATCCAAGATCTTGGAGTCAAAGGGATAAAAAAAAGAATAAATACAAAAACAGTTTTCAAGTCTAACTGATGAAAATCAAAGATAAAGAGAAAATCTTAAAAGCAATCAGAAAATAGATACATTACAGAGAGGGAATAACAATGTGAGTGATGGCGGACTTCTTATTAGAAAAAAAAAATATATATATGTGTGTATATATATATATATATATATGTGTGTATATATATATATATATATATATAGGTAACTTTTATCAAATATTTAAATACCCATCTTACACAAAATGTTTTAAAAATTAGAGGAGGGTGCACCTCCCAATTTGTCTCATGAGGCCAGAAGTGACTATTACCAAACCCTGGCAAAAGTAGTTATAGTAAAGAAACTTTCAGACCAATATCACTCATTAACATAATTGTAAAAAACTCTTAATGAAATATTAGCTATAATAAATTCAGGAACATATACATTTTTTAATTTTTTTAATTTTTTATTTATTTTTGAGACAGAGAGAGACAGAGCGTGAGAAGGGGAGGGGCAGAGAGAGAGCGAGACACAGAATCCAAAGCAGGCTCCAGGCTCCTAGCTGTCAGCAGAGAGCCCGAGGTGGGGCTCGAACTCACAAACCACGAGATCATGACCTGAGCCGAAGTTGGATGCTTAACTGACTGAGCCACCACCCAGGTGCCCCTAAATTCAGGAACATATAAAAAAGATAACATATTATTGCCAAGTAGAGTTTATTCCAGAAATATAAAAATCAATCAGTATAATTCACCATTTCAAAAGAATTTTTAAAAAATTATACAATCATCTCAAAAACATGAAATGAAAAATAAATGCATATGTGATTAGATACATTGATGGATAGATAGATCTGTATTAAAGCTCATATATTAAACATTAAAGGTAGACATTATTTAGTTCTTCTACAAGTATTCACTGTAATATTCCTTCAAATTTTCTGTAATTTTAGAGATGTTCACAATTAATTGTTGAGAAAGATCACTGCAAGCATTTGGGGATATAGTTTTTTTCTTCTTTAGAATTATTTTCTAAAAATAAATCCCCAGGAATGGGATGACTAAGTTAAAAGATATGAACAATAAATAAAACTTGTAAGTTAATAGAATTTCCCATAACAATTAGTCTTAAATTTTCACATGTGCCTAGTGGACTGAAGATGTCAAACATGATTTCCTTATTTAATGGTTATAGAAACTGAATCTCTAAAAGGAGAGTAACTGACTGCCCAAGGTCCAATAAACAGGAGGTATCTGGGGCAGACCCAGAGCAAAAATCTTATGGACTTGGGAATTTTCTATAAAGTAGGGTAGCAAGGTGAGAGTATATCTTTTCTCTTTGCTTTAAAATTGCTATTGATTCCTTTCCATTTTTTATAGCATTTTTATGGCTAATTACAAGGTTTGGGGGGAATATGTCAAAAGAAGAGAGAAAAGATTCATTCAGTGACTTTGATATATATCATTGAATTGTAATAAAAATGAAATGTAAAAATAATAAAACTGTTTTTATTGAGTAATAAAGTACTATATTAATTGTTCTTTGAATTATATCATTGAATTCTAACTAAAATCATATGATGTTTTCACTGCAAGATATGAGGGAAAAGAAGCCTGAAAAAGTGGTATAATTTCCGAATAAATAGGCAGTCTGTAGGTTGCAGAATTAGGCTTTGAAACAGGATAGCTGAGACACCAAAGCATTTAATTTAACCCTATTTTTGTATCTTCCTACAGCCATAAAACAGAACTGATGGATTAAGAATATTCCAGACTTATTAGTGACACAATCTGAGTCTTGGTTTTAGCTTTTACCCAGTTTTCTCAGCTACCTGAATGATGAAGCTCAGCATTAGAACAAGGATCACATTGTCTTCTAGCTAAGCCTTTTGGGTAGGTTAATGACAAATTTCCCCATTTTTAAAAATGTTTTATTTATTTTTGAGAGAGCACAAGTGGGAGGGGGCAGAGAGGGTAGGGGGACAGAGGATCTAAAGTGGGCTCTGTGCTGGCAGCAGCAAGCCCAATGCAGGGCTTGAACCCACAAACCATTGAGATCATGACCTGAGCTGAAGTCAGACACTCAACCAACTGAGCCACCCAGGAGCTCCAATTTTTTCCATTTTTATCAAAGAGTCTAGTGCCCTGAGAGTTTGTATAACTCACCCAAGGTCACTAAATGTGTCCCCATCCATGCAGGCAATTGAGCCCTGCTGGTTTCTATGATAAATGAGTTAAGGGCTCTATGCCTTTGACAAGTAAGCAACAGATATAAATGTTCAAACTGTTTGAGGAGACAATTACCATGGAGCTCTACCATGGCTCTACCAGTATTTCTTTTATGTAAAAATATTCCCTCTCTCTCCTTTAATGATAGTGGGGTTTGTAACATTACTGTTCTGTGACATGCCATTTATTACAGTACCAGCTATTCAGAAGAGAGGGGTTTTTTTAGTGTTTTTTTTTTAATCTCTCTTTGAGTTCCAGATGGCTTCCATAATTGGTTTATTAACTTTGCAGATGTTGTAGGAAAATTATAGGATGTAAGCCAATAATGGATCACAGCAGCTAATGAAAGAAAGCTTTCAAATTTATTCTTTACTGTGAGAAAACAACTATATTACATACATCAATGCAGAAGTATAGATCTTGAGTCCAGAGTATTTGAAAACAAGTTGATCACTACGAAAGTGATTGGTAACATACTGATTTATTTAGGTCATTGAAAGAGACAGTGGAGTTGTGCATGGATGAAGAACAAAGTAGAAATCCTCTAACTTTGATAACATTAGTAAAATAGAAAATCCACTTACAAATGTAATCTACTTAAAAATAAAAAAAAAAAAGTAACTCAGGATGATGCAATTGAAGTCTATTCTTGCTCAGTCTAGAGGAAAGGACTAGGGAAGAGTTTGGGAAAATTCCCCAAGCAAAGAAAGAGATAATAAAAATCACTAAGTGCAAAAAGAGTTGTACTGATTCTGTGTGCTAAGAAACTTCTTAATTTGTTTGTACACCTGCTCTATCTCCTGATGACTTTAGTCATAGTCAGGTAGGTGGTAACACTAAAGTGTTCTATGCGTATGTGTTTCTTCACACCATCTGACTGTGGTCATTACTCCATGAAAGAAAAAACATGCTAGAGAAAAGAATTTTAGTAATTTGAATTCCACAGCTAGTGGCATGTCCAAGAAGCAAAATTTATTTTTTCATGTCTCAGTTTTAAGACCCTCGTGTTGGAATTTAGTGCAGATCAGGCAGTGTGTAGTAATTCTTATCCCCACTCTCACTCCCTATGTCTTTCAATGGGTTTTAGAAAATAAAGGTAAGAGTACCAAACAATAAAGTTGAAATTTTCTCATAATTCAAGCCCCAGAATGAAAATTGGTGACATTTTCTTGTTTATTCTTCAAACATTTACATGCATGTTTTGCAAAATTAGTTCATACAACAACTGACATTCAACCTCCTTTCTTGTTCAATGGCTAATGACTGTTTTTTTTCCTCTTGCAATTGATTATTCTTCTAAAATTTGATTTTTGTCAGCTACTGTTAGCCATCACTCTTATGTACTGGCAAATAGTTGACCAGTGACCTTTGATTGGAAATTAAGTTTTTTGAAGATTTTTATAATTTGTAACATTTATAAATATTTTTGTGTATTTGTAATTGCACATATAAGACAAATTCTTATATGGAGAACTGTTAGGTTAAAGCATATTAACAATTTTGGTTTGGTTTCTGAAACATTGATAAATGCCTAAGTTCTTTTCTATGGCCAAGAGTAGTAATTAGCAAGTACAACACACACCCACGTATATTTCAGAACTGGACAGACCAAAAGTGTCATTTGATCATATATTTCTGTGACTACTAGTAGCAATAATATTTTTCTTTGATCTTTCTTTTTTTGCACTTAGATCCCTTTGTTTAGGAAATACTATATATTTATCCTTCGTAAAGGGCAAAAAAATTGTGACTTGTACTATATACACATACATGGCTAACTCAGGATTCTTTTTTTTTTTTTTTCTTATTGAAAGAGACAGAGTGCATGAGCGGGGAGTAGGGTAGAGAGAGAGAGAGAGAGAGAGAGAGAGAGAGAGAGAATCTTAAGCAGGCTAAACACTTAGAACCAAGCCCTACGCAGGGCTTGATATCACAACCATGGGAACATGACCTGAGCAGAAATCAAGAGTTGGATGCTTAACCTGACTGCACCATCCAGGTGCCCCACGAGTCATTCTTAATCAATCATGATCCAGTTGGCATACTTCTGAATGGAAGGCTGAGCTAGATTCAGTTTTGACACAAACTATATAAATTGCTTTTCTCTATGCCTTATTTTTGCCAATAGGGGGAACAACGATGAAAAGAATGATCTGTACGCTTTGAATTTCATCAAGACACCATTGGAATAAGTGAGATCATAACCCAATATTATCATGATATCAGCTACCTGTGAAAGTAAATTTATACTTTCATGTTTCATCATGCTATTTAAGAGTGACATCAGGATATTTTGTTTTTTGTATTAAACTAAGACCATCACAGTCCTTAGCTATGTTATCTATAGCTCCCCTGTTAGTAAGAAGGACACTGGCTTTAGAAGTTATTAAACACGTATGTGCCAGTTAATACACTAAGGATTTTACATGTATCACTTCATTTAATCTTGACATGTTGGATGCTATAATCACCCTTATGTGTTAGGTGAGGAACTGAGGGTAGGAGCATTTTAAATAACTTGCCCAAGAAGACATAGGTAAAGATATTTAAGGTAGGAGTCAATTCTTGGAAATCTAAATAAAACTACAATGTGGTCTCTGTGTTGTGAGTCTTGGAATAAAAGCATGATTTGAATTCATTGTACTATTAATGTCTCAAATGCACAGTAAAATTGGGGCACCTGGGTGGCTCAAGTTAAGAGTCTGACTTCAGCTCAGGTCATGATTTCATGGTTTGTGAGTTCAAGCCCCATGTCGGGCTCTGTGCTGACTGTTCAGAGCCTGAAGCTTGCTTCAGATTCTGTGTCTCCCTCTCTCTCTATCCTTCCCCTGTTTGTGCTCTGTCTCTCTCTGGAAAATAAATAAACACTAAAAATTTTTTTTAAAGATACATGGTAAAATTAATGGCAGGTTAATCCCTTTCTGACACCCAACAGAAGCCTAGGTCATCATTCTCCATTTTCAGTAACTGAGTTCTCAGAATATACAAAATAATATTAGCCTAGACCAATTATAATGAGCTGAGTAAATCAATGACTGAAAAAAATAAAATAACCAAAAATACGTCTTCTGAAAATATATTACAGTGATCAGATATCAACAAGATGATGGACTACCAAGTTACGGCCCCTCCTTCTTCAACAGAGACATGGAATTAAAAACAATGTATAGACCAGAATACCTCTGTGAGAACTCGAGAGATGAGTTGAGAAGCTACAGCACCCAGTCCATTGTAAAACCAAAAAGGGATCCAGTAAAAGAAGAAAAACATGAACCATGTTAACTGGTCTTTAGGGAAATGTCACTCTTCAAAGAAACATCAGGAAAAATCCAGGTGTGAGGAGAGAAAATAAAGTGTGTGTGTGTGTGTGTGTGTGTGTGTGTGTGCGCGCTGTGGGGTGGGGGCTGGGGTGAGTGATTTAATTAGAGAAAGTGATCAGAGAAGACTGCCATTTAAACTAAGGCATGTATGAAGTACAAAAAGGAGGCAGCAAAGTACAAACAGAAATGATTCCATGTGAAATGGAGTACATGGCCTGGTGTATAGTGTGTCTACAATAAATAAATATTTTTTTCAACCAATAAACCAGGAAATGTTATTAGTGACTCACTTTGTGGCAGAAATATTGACACTCAGTAAAATCCTTGGAGATAAGAGTATGGGCCTTGAGAATTAAGCTGGGTCAAGTTTCTACCTGGTGGTCTGACTCTTTCAAGTAATATATCAGTTCTCTGGTTTAGTTTGAATATGACTGCATAGGTTTTCAGTGATTGTACATATGGTCTTCCCTTCTGAACTCATTTGACTAGCAAAATCCTTGCTAAATCCCTGATATTTATGGTGTTTTTTTTTTAATATTAGTCATTTCCTTTGGTATCTGTCTTACCTCCTCTGCTAGGTCATGAACTCATCGATCTCCACAGTGCTAGCCCAGTGCCAGCATTACTTACTCTTCCCTGTGTTGGAAACATCTTTAACAACTTTAATAACTGGAGTTTCTGGAATGAAGAGACTATGTCCAATTTGTTTATGGACTGATTATCTCAGCATCCATCACTTGATAGGTTTTCAGTTATAGTCCAGTAAAAGCCTAATGCATATTCAAATTATAATCTCACTACAATCTTTTCAGACAAGGAGGAAAAGCTCAGAGAGGTCAAGTGATTCGTCCAAGCTCGCACTATTAGCATGGATGGCAGTCACAGAAATGAAAGAATGCTGAGGGACCCAACACTCTTGAATTGTACGTGCTATACTATCTCCTTTCAAACTAAAGTGAAGGGTGTTTGATCAGTAATAGCAAGAAATAACATTTAGTGTGTACTTACTATGCACCAGGCATTGTGCCAAACCATTCATGTCTTGTCTGAGTTCATTTTTACAATACTCCTATGAGAATAAGTGCTATTATTACTACTGTTTACAAGAAAGGAGTTCTTGAAAAACTTGACCAAGGACACATAGTTAGAAATGGTAGAACCAAGATTCACACTCAAGCCTATCTGACTCCCAGGTCCATACACCTTGCCATTATCTTATAAGTCTTTTTTTTTTTTTTTAGTGAGCTTTTATTTCCTAGTTCTAGAGGTAGTGGGTGTAACTGCATTATGTTGTGATAGGAAGCACGGGGACTCTGAGTCTGTACCTCAAGATGGTGATTTCAAAGTGAGCTAAGCGTTGAAGACAGAGATGTTGCATGTGTCAATGGTAGCAACTTGGGATTGTTCTCATTAACTTTTAATTCTATATTTTTGTTTTTTACCATACTCTATGCTTCTTCTCTCGATATATCCCCTAATGTATTTCCCTCCAAAAATGGCTTCCAGAAATGCATTTCCTGTTTTTAATCAATCATCTTAAAGTTTCTCCCCTTACTCTGTATTGTTTTTGTGTTTGTCTTCATACAAAAATCATGGTTCCTTTTCTATCTGCTGTTTTTTATCTGTGGGTTTAAAAATGAGTCATCTAAATTTTAACTAGTAATTATTCTGTAATTAGACACTTGGATATTTGACTTTCTTGGCCCATGGGATATCCTAGTCAGAATTCAGAATCAGTTTGTATAATTTGCCTTTTACATTCTCATTTAATGTCCTTGAGTTATTAAAATATACAGTTATGTGATAACATTAGGAGACATTTTTCATAAGGAACCCAGTGTCCTTCAGCAATTAATATGGTGAAGTATTGTAGGAAAGAGGACTCTGATGAAGTTCATATTTACTTACTGATGAACTCTGGCCTTGGTAAATTGTATAAATCTGGACAAATTGCTTATTTCTGAACATCAGTTTTATAATCCATCATATTGTTTTGACTCATTTTTAAAAATTTTTAAAAATGTTTACTTATCCTTGAGAGAGAGAGAGAAAGGCAGATTGTGAGACGGGGAGGGGCAGAGAGAGAGGAAGTCACAGAATCCAAAGCAGGCTCCAGGTTCTGAGCTGTCAGCACAGAGCCCCATGCGGGGTTCGAACTCACAAGCTATGATATCATGACCTGAGCTGAAGTCAGAGGTTCAAGCGACTGAGCCATTCAGGTGCCCCGTGTTCTGACTCATTTTTAAAGTTTTTTTTTTTTTTGTTAAAGTCAAATGAAAACTATTCTTGTCATAACACAATCTGTATCTGTGAGAGAATGTAGGATGATGATGCCTATTGTTCATGTTGAATATTTATTGAGTTCTTCCTGGGTGTCAGGCTGCATAAGATATTCTGTATGTAGTATCTCATTTGGCCTTCCATTTGAGACTTGGAGAAGTTTCGTTTCTCAAGTCACTACATTTAACTGAGAAAAGCAGATACAAATTTCTGCCTTAAGAGAGCACATTGTCTAAGTGAAGATGATAGCATATGCATTCTCATGTTCCTTGATCACTTGGGTTTATCATATCACATGAGAAATGGACAAATTCTTTCCTTCACTGAGTCTCAGTTTCTGTATCTTTAGAACAAAAGGTTATACTCTGAGGACCTGTTAAGCTAAAGCAATCTATGTAAATAAACCACCAAAATACTCTGTGCTTCTTCTTAGTTTCTGCCCCCAACTCAAATCATATTTATACCACCCTTATTAACTCTTGTTTTGCTTTGCTTGTCTTCTCTTTTGAATTTTTTTTTTAATTTTTTTTTTCAACATTTATTTTATTTTTGGGACAGAGAGAGACAGAGCATGAATGGGGGAGGGACAGAGAGAGAGGGAGACACAGAATCGGAAACAGGCTCCAGGCTCCGAGCCATCAGCCCAGAGCCCGACGCGGGGCTGGAACTCACGGACCGTGAGATCGTGACCTGGCTGAAGTCGGACGCTTAACCGACTGCGCCACCCAGGCGCCCCTTGAATTTTTTTTTTTAATTGTGGCTGTGAATGGCTGCTGAGACAGTTGCAAAGAAATCAAGCTGCTACTGTGGTAAGACATGGCCTGGAGGCTTTCAGCAGAGTTCCATCAGCATGCTCACCTAGCCCTTCCCCCCACCCCCCACCTGTGCTGGACAGCTGATGACCTGCCACCTTGCTTGTGAGCTCAAGATGAAGGAGTCGGGAAACCACTAAGGAAATCACATGGGGTCACTTGAAATCATTACTGACACCTGTTTAATGGTCATCAGGAAATGAATTGACCCACACATCCGGGGGCCAGAAGAAATGGATCTATGGGGTTGAGGCTTCATGCAACATACTATAACCAGACGTTTCACAGATAATTTTTTGAACCACTTGAAAAGAATTTTAGGGGTTATTAGAACTAGAATGGAAATGTCTTCTTATACGATATTTCTGCAAAAAAATATATGCCCAAAATAGCTTAAGTACCTCATGCCACTCTAAATTTTCTAATAATGCCCTTCTATTGTCACATAATTCATCCATATCCATTAAACATGCATATATATGCATGTGTGTATAAATATATAGGCAGCATGTGTGTATGTATATAGATGCTTGTATACATACATAGGTAGTGTGTGCACATGTATATAGATGTGCGTGTGTACATACATAGGTAATATATGTGTATGTGTGTGTATATATATACATTTATAGGCACTGTGTGTGTGTGTGTGTGTGTGTGTGCTGTCCATTATGTATTAGGCTTTCTGCCAGTTCTGAGACTATAAAAACTATGATTAAAAGATGATCTTTTCCCCCAAAAAAGCTCTACATGATTTTTAGATATACTGGTTTATAGGATTTTAATATTATCCATTTAATGGAATTGTTGACCTGGATATGTAGAATGCCAGGAAATCTATAAATTTCAGGACTGCATATAGAGAAAAAATGAGAGTATAGTCTTGAGCTATGTTTTCGGTAAATATTTTGGGTTTTGGAATCCAATCCCAAAATGCATGTTGGGGAAGGGGTTCCCCCACACCACCAAGTAATTCTTTGTATACCAACTGGGTGTTCTATAATTCAGCTTGATCCTGACACTATTTACCTGAAGATATATTCTGCAGAGGCCACTTTTAGGCAAAAATCTTGAGCAATGGAAACCTGAGTTTCCATTGAGTAAGATAAAAGGGCCCACGGTGACTTTTGGGCTGAGTACAAAGGTTCATTAAGCAACCACCTCAAAATAACCATAAGCCCTAGCTGACCACTAGGCTACAACTTACAACCAAGCACAGGTACCAGAAAAGGAAAATTCCATACCTTCCCATACCTTTTCAACTTCCCCATCTTAATTATAGCCCCCCCACCACTGCCTCCTCACCGACAATCTCTCCTTTGCTATCCTGCACGTTACTTCCTTACAATGTATTCAATAAACTTCAATCTCCTTTGTTCTTTCATTGCTTGCACCACCAGCCTCTATCCTATCTGGTCACCCCACAG
The DNA here is from genome assembly GCF_023721935.1 of Panthera uncia. NCBI lineage: Eukaryota > Metazoa > Chordata > Mammalia > Carnivora > Felidae > Panthera > Panthera uncia. The sequence continues at coordinate 63,401,817 of NC_064818.1, read as the reverse complement.
ATTCCACAGGTTATGGTTCGGGCTACAAGCATCCCCCCACCTGCCAAACACACACTTCAGATTGTAATCACAAGACCAGGTTGTTTCCAGTGAATCTGGCCAATTGGCTATAGATCAGAGGTTTCCATGATCCTCTTCTTGGGTTTAATTAATTTGCTAGAGCAGCTCATGGAACTCAAAAAGCAATAAAAAATATTTTTTTAATGTTTTTTTTATTTTTGAGACAGAGAGAAGCAGAGCATGAGTAGTGGAGGGGCAGAGAGAGAGGGAAACACAGGATCGGAAGCAGGCTCCAGGTTCTGAGCTGTCAACACAGAGCCCCATGCGGGGCTGGAACCCACGAATGGTGAGATCATGACTTGAGCCTAGGTCGGACGTTTAACCGACTGAGCCACCCAGGTGCCCCTCAAAAAACATTTTATTTACTAGATTACCAATATAGTATAAAAGGACTTAACTCAGGAACAACCAGATGGAAGAGATGCCTAGGGCAAGGTATGGGGATGGGGCAGGGAGCTTTCATGCTCTCCCCAAGGATTCCATTCTCCCCGTTTCTCAGTGTGTTTACCAACTCAGAAGCTCTAAGAATTGGATCCTTTTGTTTTTTTATGGAGGCTTCATTACCTAAGCATGATTGATTAACTTATTGGCCATTGTCAATGGATTCAACCTCCAGCCCCTCTCCCCTCCGCAAGGTCAAAGGATGGAAGTGTAAATTCCAAGCCACTAATCACAGGGTGATTTCCCCTGGCAACCAGCCTTCACCCTTAGAAGACCTTGAGGCATTCCCAAAGTCATTTCGTTAACATAACGAAAGGCACTTTACCACTCCTATCACTTATGGAAATTCCTGGGACTTTAGGAGCTTTGTACCATAAAAGGAACAAAGGCCAAACATATATTTCTTATTATAAATCACAGTATCATCGGAATCAATATATTTTGAACTATTTAATAAGTGACTGGTTTGGAAAGAAAAATGAATAATGTTCATATCTATAGGTTGAATTGTGGAAGAGAAGGAAAGAGATTACCGCTTACTTTGTATTTTAATAGACCTTGTTAAATAAACTTTAGTGTTTCAGGATAAATTATAAGTAGAGAAGATAATTGCACATATAGTCTGTTTCCTGTAGAGCATAGGCATGGCTTGCAACATCTTCAATGAATCTATTTATTTTGTTATTCAAATAAGACATAGACTCCCAATGTTGATTTTGCTTTGATTTTGAAGAAACTGACTTCTTTTTAGTGAAGGATTATCTTTTGAATGGCAAATAACTAATTAGCTGACAAAAGTTGAACTCTGGCCTCACTCAAGAAATCTACAAGAATTTGAAATTGCTCAAATTCCTTCACACTTCCTTGAAGGCTGTAATGGTTAATTTCATGTGCTAACTTCACTAGCCTAAGGGGATGCCCAGATAGATAGTAAAACATTTCTAGGTCTGTCTTTAAGGATGTCTCAGCAAGAGATTGGCATTTGAATCAAAGTAAAGAAGGCCCTTGCCAATGTCAGTGGGCATCTTCCAATCTACTGAAGGCCTGAATACAACAAAAAGTTGGAGGAAGAGCAAAGTCTCTCTTAGCTAAAACTGAGACATTCATCTTCTCCTGCCCTCCCTCCAACGTGGGCACTCTTGGTTGTCACACTTATGGACCCAGACAGTGGTTCTACCTGCATACCCTGTGGTAGAGCCCCTCCCTAAGGAATGTGATGTAAACTTCAAGACAAGGAGAGGCAACCTGGCTATGTGCCTGTGCACAACAGTCCTCAGGACTCTGTAACATAGACCGCCCATTGAGACTGTATGTTACCCTATATGGGAGACAAAGGATCAAAAATTGTACCCCACCCCCACCTCCACTGTGCTTGGCTCTCTGCCTTTTGGGTCTTAGGGCGCTAAGCCCATGCTGGCATGAATAAGGCTGCTTCCTGCAGAGAACAGCCTCAATGTCCAGACTCTCTGTGTGTGACACACTGCTACACCTCCATTCTCAGGCTTTTGGACAGAGGTATGCTACTAGCTTCCCTGGTTCTCTAGGTTACAGACGGCAGATTGTAGGATTTCTGAGTCTCCATAATCAGATGAACCAATTCCTAAAACAAACCTCTTTATTATCTATCTATCTATCTATCTATCCTCTATCTCCTATTGGTTTGTTTTTCTGGAGAATTCTGAGTAATACGAGCATATAGTAACAAATAAACAGAATCACCAAAAGCCCTCTCTCACCCAGAACACTCAGTATTTATCATACCAGTTGCCCCAACATTTCTACTGATTGAGATCTTTTTTTTTAAGTTTATTTATTTGCTTTGAGAAAGAAAGGGTGAGAGAATTCCAAGTAGGCTCCACGCTGTCAGCACAGAGCCTGAAGTGGGGCTTCAACTCACCAACTATGAGATCCTGACCTGAGCCGAAATCAAGAGCCTTATGCTTACCTGACAGAGCCAACCAGGCGCCCAAGATTTTTTTTCTCTTTCAAGTGTCTTGGAAATAAATTATACAGTTTTGCAATTATCTTATTAATGACCAACTTCCTCTGCCCTTCTTCACGATAATAAAGAGTCCAACAAGATTTGGTCACTCCAATACATCCCAGGAAGAGCTTTAGCTAATGAAGGAGACTGCATCATAAGAGAAAATGTCTCCATTCCTGTTCACTATAATTGGATTCATCTACTCCCAGAGACATTTTCATGTACTCTTAAGCCTAATATGGCATTTGCCATAATGCTATAGAATGAGGAGTAAGTGGAGCTAATAGTCAAAAATAAAATAAAAATAAAGCTCAATTGCATATTTAAGTGGATCCTCATGACCCAGAAAGATGGATGCATTTTTAAAAGGCCATAGTTAAAAGTTGTGTGTCCATAAAGAGTAAGGTGGGTTAAAAAATGCTAATAACATACTACACCCCTGCTTTTCAGCTTGGGAACTGAGGCTGCCTCTCCAAGTCACTGAAGTTATCCATTTCTTTCTTAGAGCAGGGTCCCAGTTACAGGATTCAGTTACTAATTTGACAAGGGAGCAGTGATAATGAAAAGTGGCTTTCTTAAGAGGAGAGCAGAGTGGTTTAAAAGCAAGAGCTTTGAGATAAGGCAGATTTGGGGATGAATCCTGGTTATAGAAATAAGTAGCAGGGTGACCATGACCTTGTTACTTAATACTCTGAAGCTCAATTTGTTCATTCTTGTAATAAGTCTAATAATTCTTCTTTGATAGGATTTCTGTGAAGAGTTAGTGGTAGAAATTCTGCATAAAGGGCTAAACAGTACCCGATACCTAATAGCAATTGGCAAATACAAGCTCCCCTTTCAGACTGGTGTTGAGGCCCTTAGGCTATCCTCTTTCTTCCATTATATTTCTAGGATTGCCTGAGTCCAGCCAACCTGCAAATTTAATTATTTCTCTGTTGTGTATAACTCCGAGGTACTCACATCACTTTTGAAAGAAGCCTATGTTTACACTGTCTACCAGGACAGTATTTCTTCATTCTTGTTCATTCGACACTTCCTTTGAGTTCAGTGGAGAAAAGTTTACTCAGTCAGTGGTTTAAACTTTTTCCCCCAAGAAACTATTCAAACATGTTTTGTGTGTGCAGGTAAACAGGGCAGTATTTCTATATTTTCCCCAGCTCTCTAGCTTTCTATTCTTATTCTTCTATTAGGGAAAATGCTGCAGACCCCCTGTTTACTTGTTCTTTGTTTGGGTTTAATGCAAGCCTATATCTGTGATCTTTCCTATAACCACAACAGCCCTGAACAGTTTTCTGAAGACTTTGTTGCCTGATTTCAATCTATGCTGAATTCAGAAACCAGAAGCTCCCTCACCTCACCTTGGGTGGGAAATGTGTTTCTCATCTGCTCATTAGAACACAGACTTCTCTCTGTGAATCACAATGGATGGAAGGAAAATGTCTGAAGGTTTGATGAGGAAAAAACAATGGAATAAAGAGTCAGGGATGACTCCTGAGGAAAGAACGACACCTTGGGAAAAGGAAGATAAAGGGAGAAGGGAAAGAGAAGACCATAAATATGAAGGTGCTAAAAAGTTAAGAGGTATTTCTGCTGTCCAGTCTGACATATAAGGAGCTTAGAAGTTGTCACTCCTGTTGTTACAGGAAAAAAAAAAATCTGAACAAATTAAATGTTAACAACTCTTCTTAGATTCTTAGATTCGTCAGAAAATTGAGGTCACAAGGCAAAATACTGCCCTGAAAATTGGAGACACAGATAGTCAGGTAGAGAGAATCACAGCTTACTAGAGCAGAATTCTAGGACCAGAAGCCCACCACTTGAGCCAATAATGGTGTACAAATAGGGACAAACTTGAGAGTTAAAAACTTTAGGCTTAGGGGGACTTCACACTTTCCTGAGATTTACCTGCAAGAGTCCCATCAGATTCTCAGGGTGAAAATAAAGATAAATAAATAAATAAATAAATAAATAAACTTTCCTCTGCTGCAGGCCTAGGGAGGGGAAAATTAGCCATTTTGAGATATGCCCAGTGTGTTCTGTTTGTCTTAACAAGTGTATGCCTTAAGGAAAAACATTTCACTAGATCCTGACTGCCTTGTGTTTTACCAAAGACTAACTGACCTCAGGGAAGGAAAATGCCCAAACTCTAGCCCCCTCTAGTCTTCCTGTCACATTTAAGTGTGTGCAGGTATGGGTGGTAGCTGAGAAGCACTTGTGGGTGAGAACCAGGGTTACAGGCTCCCAGAATGACTGAGACCTAATCATAGGACTATAGAATGCTTCCCTTCCTCCCACATCTTACCACCATATCAACAGTCCTCATATATTTGGGAATTCCAACAGAAAGAACTACACATTTCAGAAAAAGTTTAAGAATTCTCTAGAGAAACACAAAGACACAAGGGAGACAAAGACAAGAGCAACAGAGAAACTTCAGCCTCTGAAATCCACACCTGTGGTGAACAGGAAACATGGGTTGGCTCTTAGATAAATATAAGATGTCACAGTAAAGGCCTATTTATGTCAGGCCTTTTTACCCAGTACAGCATGCACAGCTTCCAACCAAAACTTATAAGACATACTCAAAGACAAACAATACCATATGAAGAGACAGAACAAGCATCAGATTCAGACATAGTTATGGCAGAGATTTTGGAATTATGGATCAGGAATTTAAATAACTGTCATTAAAAATCTGGAAAAAGCAGACAAACAAAAACAGATGGACAATGTAATCAGAGAGATAGAGGAAACTCTAAGGAAGAATCAAAATGAAATACTATAAATGAAAGCACCCTAACAAAACTGATAATGCCTTTGATGGATTCATCAATAGACTAGACGCCAAGGAAAGAGCAAGTGAGCTTAAAGATATGTCAGTAGAAACTTCCAAAACTGAAATGAAAACAGAAAACAAAAATGAGAAAGATGGGACTCTGAGATAATTACAACAGGTGTAATGTATGTGCAATGGGAATACCAGGAGAAGAAAAAGAAAGAACAGAGGGGGATGGAGAAAAGTAACTAACCCAGCAGTGTATGAAGCACGGTAGAGAATTGTGATTAGAAGTCCTAACACTGAAGCCAGAGAAACAGGTCGACATCTCAGTACTGCCACTTCTTCTTGACATATTGTCTTTTGTCAGTTTCCTTAACTCTGAGGAATCTTTTTTTCTTCATATATAAAATTGGGAAAAATAATAGCTACTAAACTATAGGCTTACATTGAGAGATAAAGGAGATACTACTACATGTAATAACTTGGCATAATATTTGAAATCTAGAAAATGCTTAATAGAATTCAGCTAATATCAATGTTTTGAGGATGTATCCTAACATAGATATTAGGTGAAGACCTATTTATACATTCATATATTTGATCCAGATGTTATAGGTTTATTACACCCATAATATAGATAAGAGACTTAATATGCAGAGAATTGAACTTAGCCAAGTGTGTGTGTGTGTGTGTGTATATGTATACACACATACACACACACACACACACACATATATATATATATATATA